>NW_020838013.1:4151692-4180387 GCF_003676395.1 Aethalodelphis obliquidens | reverse complement strand
AGAAAGAAAGAAAGAAAGAAAGAAAGAAAGAAAGAAAGAAAGAAAGAAAGGAAGAAAGGAAGAAAGAAAGGAAGAAAGAAAGGAAGAAAGAAAGAAAGAAAGAAAGAAAGAAAGAAAGAAAGAAAGAAAGAAAGAAAGAAAGAAAGAAAGAAAGGAAGAAAGGAAGAAAGAAAGGAAGAAAGAAAGAGACACTACACAGTCTTTTACAGCCTTTTACAGTTGGGTGTTAGAAACCCAGTACCCCAGGCCTGACATACCTTCAGAAGCAGTGAATTTACTTACATGTTGTTAGGAAAAAACATATGCTGCCAGCCCTGGGCAGCGGAAACTACTATTGAAGCACATGTTTCAGCCTTTAAATACAAGTCTAATCATATGATACAATATGGGAGCTGTTTTATATTTTCAAACATGAACTTATGTGGTTATGGGTTCTATATGACTTTCTAAAAGAAAGTCAGTGTCTCTGTCTCTCTCTCTCTTTGCTTAAATAGGTAAGTAGATAGATGACAGATAATAGAGAAATAGAGAAATACAAAGATAGATAGATAGGTTTGTACGTATATATGTATATCTCTACCCATTTTATCATTTTGTATCATGGCAAAAATAAATACAAAAATGGATAAATTCATCAAGAAGATCTTGCAAAAATCAAATTGTTTTTGGAAAGACATGTTATCTAGCCTAATGGACTCCAAGATGCAGGACTGACTGAGCATAAACACAAAACCAGCATCTCTCTTAAATGAAGTTTTCCTCAGTCTTCCCTGGAATGAGCTCTCCTCACATGCCCAAAGCAGTGGATCATTTATTACCGCTTTTTCATGGAGGTCTCCATTCACTAGCCTTTGCTATAAACCTTGCCACTTGACCCTTCTTCCCAGTTGAGATATACGTGTATGATGAAATCTTTCACAACCTCCCCTTTTTCTCTTCTCATTCTCTTCATTCAAAAATCTTTTAAATAGGGACTTCCCTGGTGGCACAGTGGTTAAGAATCCGCCTGCCAATGCAGGGGACACGGGTTGAGCCCTGGTCCGGGAAGATTCCACATGCCGCAGAGAAACTAAGCCCGTGCGCCACAACTACTGAGCCTGCGCTCTAGAGCCTGTGAGCCACAACTACTGAGCCCGAAAGCCACAACTACTGAAGCCCATGCGCCTAGAGCCCATGCTCTGCAACAAGAGAAGCCAATGCAATGAGAAGCCTGTGCACCGCAACAAAGAGTAGCCCCCGCTCCGGCAACTAGAGAAAGCCCACACGCAGTAACAAAGACCCAACGCAGCCAAAAATAAAGAATAAATAAATAAATAAATTTATTTTAAAAATATTTTAAATAGCTGCACAGTATCAGAGACAATGAGATGTAATAGAGCAAATACTTTCAGGAAATCCTTGTTTCTCTTAGGTTATACTGCTCTTACCTCGCCCCACCTATCACCAACTGATTACTGGGCACTAAGCTCACAGTTCTCCTCTGTACTCTATACGCTCACAGTTCTCCTCTGTACTGCCATCATCCTCTGCCATCATCCTCTGTCCTGCCATCATCTTGGCTGACTTCCACATACAAACAGATGACCAGTCTAAGCAACAATTTGGTCTCATAATTCTCTGACCTCCTCAACTCCAACGACCTTGACCTCCACTCATTTCCAGCCACCTACTTCCACGGCCATAGATTGGAACTGTATTGTTCTGGAAGGCTTAAACTAAAATGTCCCACTCTTACGTGAAAAAATATGCGCCAAGATGTTAATAGGGGCTACCTTGATTAAGTCAATTATCTGTACTCTAAATGCACACTTTGATTTTCCTGAGGGAAACACTGCTCTTGCAATAAGGAAAAACAAAACAAAAAAAGAAAGAAACTTTATCACTCTGATGATAAATTTTTGTTCTTTCAAGTCTCTGAACTTCTTATACCCAGAAAATCTGTTTTTCAGTCTCATCAAAGACCTCTAGACCTTGACAACTTCCCATTGGGTTAGGTACCCTTCCTCTAAGCTACCTCAGCATCAGTGCATACCTGTATCATGATATATATTACACTGCATTGTAATTATTTGTTTACTTATCTATCTTTTCCTTTAGATTCCAAGTTCCTTGGGATCAAGTAACATGTCTTGGGACTCTGTCTAGCACAGTGAAGCTGTCGTGAATAAACACAGGTTTCTGAGTAAAGAAATGAATATTGAAACAGCACTGATCAATATGAGTAAGACTTTGATTCAGATTCTATTTCTGTCCTTAACTTTGGTATGACCTTGTGAAAGTCAGTCAAATTCTCTGAATTTCAGTTTTCTTGTATCTGTAAAATGGGGTGATGATAATCCTTGTCCTATCCATTTCATAGAGTTGTCAGGAGGCTTAAATAATATATATGTTAGGTATAAGAATTACCATTGTTTGTTCAGACTGGCTAAAACACATGATTTCCTTTTCTAGAACTGCTTTCCTTGGCTCACTGAAATCAGCTTTTTTATTGCTACTTGACATTAATAGTTTTAGAGCTGACTAACCATTAATTGCTCCAGACTGTTTACCCTTCGTTCCCCTAAACAAGATAAGGCACAGCCACGGATATCTTTTGTCCCGATACCATACTCATTTCCTTTTAGAAGAAGGATATAATTGTTCCAACATGGAGAAAGGCCTCCCAAGTGCTTTTTGGGAGAACATTTAAAGTACTCTAATTCTTTGTCTCTACCAGTTCAAAGGAAGCAAGATAGGGGATCCGAGAATTGTTAAAGGGAATGGAGAACTCAATTGTCACTCTCATAAATCTGGGCTACAAAAAAATCAATAAAGATCTTTAAACCAACCTAATAAAAATGTATCTAAATAGGATCTGCACTGGGAATCCGTTTTTATTTTCTTTTTCAGGAGATCCAAATTCAAATAATGGTTTACTTCAGTGGTTCTCAAATTTACCTGCACATTAGGAATCATCTGGGATTTTAAAAATATTCCAAAGCCCAGGCCACACACCTTACGGACTGGATTGTGTCCCCCAAAATTCATCTGTTGCAGCCCTAGCCTCCATGTGACTGTATTTGGAGACAGGGCCTTAAGAATGTCATTGAGGTTAAATGAGGTCATAAGGGGGCGCCCTAATCTGATAGGACTGGTGTCCTTGTAAGAAGAGGAAAAGACACCAGAAGGCTCTCTCTCCACATACATACAGAGGAAAGGTCATGTGAACAGTGACAAGATATCTTGATCTTGGACTTCTAGCTTCCAGAAGTATGAGAAAATAAGTTTCTGTTGTTTACGCCACCCAACCTGTGGTATTTTTTTTTAATGGCAGCCTAAGCAGACTAATCCAGCACCCTAGACCAATTAAATCACAACCTCTTGAAGTGGGACACAAACATCACTATTTTGAAAGCTCCCAGGTGATTTAAAATCGGCACACGGAAGTTTGGGGACCAATGCCTTATTTCATTTCAACTTTGAACTGTAACGGACCTAGGTTTTTCTTTCCTGTTATTACATTTGTAGAAAAATAAGAATCAAAACATCATTAATTTATAGAACCACAGCAAAACTTGCCTCAAAAATCATCTGGAAGGGTGTTACCCCTGACACGTCCTGAGAATAGCTGGTTTCCTCTGAAGTCCAGCTCAGCTCTGCAGAGAGTCCAGGCAGTATAGACTGTATTTCTGTGTGAGGAGAGATGGTGGCAGAATAGAACAAGCAGTTTGCATAAGCACCAGAGTTTCTGGAGTTATTAAACTGATAAGCCAAGAAGTCTCTTCCCTGATGAAAAGATTATCTGCAAAATTTTAAATATGACTGGAGATGGCTATGCATCAGCAAATTGCTTAAACATTTAGAATTACTTTATGGGGATAAGACATTTAATCACATGTTTTCAATTTTACACAAATTGAAAATTTGCTAAATCAATTTGTATTTTCACTTAATTTCCACAAGGACATATCCAATGCCACAATCTTCAGAGTTGATAGCTCTAACTGATATTCTTATATTTTTAAATAAATCAATTCATTATTTAATAACACAAATCCAGTAAGTGAGCTAATTTAGAACTTAAAACAGAAAAATTCAAGAATGACCCTCTCAGGCATTTACCTAATGCCTAATGCCTTTTTTTACCCAAGAGAAGCAAACTCTTGCTAATTTAATTGTCAATTAACCACTTCGTATATTTACATATGTTGATTCAGAACTCTACACAAAGCATCAGTGAGTCCTGGATCATCATCAACAGATAGAACCTCAAAGTATGCACCATCCTTCTTTCTTTCTGTACCCTGGCACTAATATTATAATGGAAAAAAACCCAAATCTCCCATTTTATAAAATGCCATCCCTTATTTCCCCTCTATAGTAGTATTAGAATGGAGAACTAAATATGAATAAAAATATATATCTCAGTCTCCGAACGTTCTACCTTATATATTTTTTTTTTTTTTTTTTGCGGTACGCGGGCCTCTCACTGCTGTGGCCTCTCCCATTGCGGAGCACAGGCTCCAGATGCACAGGCTCAGCGGCCATGGCTCACGGGCCTAGCTGCTCCGCGGCATGTGGGATCTTCCCAGACCAGGGCACGAACCCGTGTCTCCTCCATCGGCAGGCAGACTCTCAACCACTGCGCCACCAGGGAAGCCCTGAACGTTCTACCTTATAAATGAGGTTGACAATGTTGATATTATAAAAGAATTCAACTTAAAAATTTTAATAACAATAACATATATCCTAAAATAATAGCACAACTTTCTTCTAAAACATTCATACCATATATCTAATAAGCTTTAACCATCTCAAAGAAGATCAAGTTTTAGCTATCAATCTTAATGGGTAATATTTTTCTTGCCATTAGTTTGTTTTTCAGATATAATTCAGTAACAAAGCTTGAGATAATATGGCAGCAAGGTTATGCTACGCTGAAGTTTAATGAAGTTGGCACTAAACCAGGATGACTTACATCAATCTTCAGATTTACCACTGACTGACTTTCTGACCTAGGGTGACCCCCTTTTTTCTGTGATTCAATTACCTTTCTGTGAAATAAGAAAAAATTGTTCCTCAATCCTATAAAGTGGTAATACAGTGAAAAATAGGGAAAACATGTAGATACATGAGAAAAAGGTTTGTCAATAACTTGGAATTCTCTAGAAATCTTAATAATGATTTTTTTAAATGAGTAGTTATTTGGGGGAAATTAATTTCAATTAACTCACTCCATACACCAAAAAAAAAAAAAAATCCAGATGGATTGACTAGAGTTAAATGTGAAAAGGTAAAACAGTAGAACTAAATAAAAAGCCTTCTGTTTCAAGATAAGTCAAGCATATGTTGAAATTTCATCTTCCCATTCAAACACATAAAATGATAAAACAAGTATTTTTAAATTTTAATAAAACATAGTCATAGGGACTTCCCTGGTGGTCCAGTGGTTAAGACTCCACGTTTCCAATGGAGGAGGTGCGGGTTTGATCCCTGGTCGGGGAACTAGTATCCCACCTACCGCATGACACAGCCAAATAAATAAAAATTAAAACAAAACAAAATATAGTGAGAAAAAAAGAAATGAGAAATCTTTATAGACCCGAAATAGAGAGGTATTCTTCCCTAATCTTTGAAAGGAAAAAGAGAGAGAGAATCCACAATGGTAAGTAAGGACCAAAGATGCCCCATGTTTGAGGCATGGAATGGAAAAAAAAAAATGGAGCTAATATTGCAACACTAACAGGTTTAAGAGCAAGAGCCACAGAGGCCACACATAGGAGGTATAAGCAAGGGACCAAAACATGAACAAAAGCCAAAGGGATGCCACCTGCCTACCTGAGGGTTGGTTAAAAGCCAAGTGATGCTAGTAGCAGCATCAGTGATGCAGGCTGAGGGCCTTAGAGCCATGTAATATAAGTACGGATGAGACTCAGAACTATATATTCTATTAAGATACAAGAGCCTTTTATCTTTCCACTCAAGCAAAGTTTAATCCAAGATACGTGCCCTGCAGATTAGGGCTCAGCAACCCAGAGAACCTCCTACTGGAAGGCTGTCAATGCAGGATGTGTTCAGGACAAAAGGGTCATGGACAATTAGCTCTTAACTAAAAATTACCAACCAGTGAAGACCAATACCATGAAAAATAGGACACATATCAACCAACAAAATGTATACCTGAGGAAACAGAGTTAATAAAACAATCTGAAAAGAACTTTAAAAATAAGTGCTCTGTATTTTATACCCTCAAATACAAAAAGAAGCCATGAAACAAGAATACACTGCCATCAATTAAACAGAAAGTAACAGCCAAAAACCCTATTAAAATCTTAGAAATTGAAGATACAGTGTTTGAAATGAAAACCCTATGGATGGTAGATTAGACACTGTAAAAGAGCATATTTAAAAGAAAAAGTAGTACTTGAATGTCCATAGAAGCATGATTCATAGTAGGAAAAAGTGGAAACAACCCAAATGTCCAACAAATGATGAACAGATTAACAAAATATGGAATATTATTCAGCCAGAGAAAGAAATGAAGTACTGTTACATGCTACATACTAACATAAATGAATCTTGGAAGCATTATGCTTAGTGAAAGAAGTCAGACACAAAAGGCCACATAGTGTATTATTTTGTTTATATGAAATGTCTAGAACAGGCAAATCCATAAAGACAGAAAGTAGATTAGTGTTTGCCAAAGGACAGGGGGTAGGGGTAAGGGGAGTGACTGCTAATGGGTACAGGGTTTCTTTTGCGGGTGATGAAAATGTAATGTTATAAATAGTGATGACAGTTGTACAACTTTGTGAATATACTTAAAACCACTGAATTATATGCTTTAAAATGGTATATTTTATGACATGTGAATTATTTATCAATTAAAAGAAGGAAAAGATAAAAGACATTAAGAACAGATTTCTAAAAGGCAAAAACACTAAAAAAAATTTTAAAAATTCAGAATAAAGAATGACTGAGCCACACAGCTAAACACATCACAATGAAACCCAGAATAACAAGGATAAAGAGAAAACCCTAAAAGCTACAAAAGAGAATCAAATTAGCCAAAAGAAATATGAGTTAGACTTCTCATCAACAATGCTAGATGCCAGAGGATAACTGAGTACTATCTTCAAAGATTTGAAGAAAATTCACTTTGACTCTGGACTTTTAAGAGAACCAAACTACCATTAAAGAATGAGAAACTCAATATGTTTATATTCCTTAAGCCCTTGCTGAAAGAACTACTAAATAAACCAGCATGATCTTTGAAAATGAGTTTACATTTGCACCTTTTTGCTGAGATAGGGTGGAGATAAGGGGGAAAGAATGATATAATATCAATATCAAACTACTTATTGACATAGCTCTTCAACTCTTAAAGAAAAAGTAGATAGAAAAATTTCAATCTTGTGGCAATGTGAACATACATCAAAACCATATATTGGGACTTCTCCTTTTTGCAGTGATGAAATAACTGGTACCAAATAAGCCCTCCCACCAAAAACTACTATAAAACTGGATAAAATATACTAGGCAATTGTTTTCAGGCATTGAGCAATAAATAGCACAAGCTGTGATCCTTGAGAGAAGGGAAACTCATGACATGACCCCTATGATTGCCCTCGATGTCTGCCTGGGGAAATTTTCCTGCCCATGGAGGACAGAGCTGGAGCCCAAGCAGAGCACAGTGGTTCCATTAAGCTGAGGAGACAGCGAATAGAGCTCAGGGTTGTGAAAGTACCTGGAATCTGCAAGGCAGGGCACTGGAGAGGAGGGAACTGTGCAGAAGTGGGTACCAAAAGTCTGTATGGAAGCTCCCCATGAGCCTTTGGCCAAGGGCTGGGCTATGCATACAGCGGTGAGACTATATAAGATTTCCCAGAGAGCAGTTGCAATGGAGTTGAAAATGGAACAAGAAATTAGTGGTGAAGCAATGGTGGGAAATGTTGGCCTTCAGGCCCAGCCAGAATGGAGAGAACTTGATAAAACTGATGGTGTCCAGCTGAGATGGCAAAAAGGTAATATTTTAGTAGTAAAAAACACATTCAAGAAGAAGGTCTGATCCACCCTAAAAAAGCCTAAAACCAAGTCTCAACAAGATTCACAGAGAAGATACAGTTGGAGGTTATCTGGTATCAAGTTAGAGGCGTTTGAAAATGACTTGGCTTTCTATAGATCTACCCTTTAAACTGTATTTTAAAAGCCTACACAAGGTTAGGGTGATTAGCTTGCTAGAACTGCCTGCTAGAACAAAAATCAACACTCTTCAGAGGTAGAACAGAATATAGATCACATTATCCAGTAGAAAATAAATATTTAATAGACATGCAAAGAAAAAGGAAAATATAACTCATACAAAAAAGCAATCAATAAAAACCAAGCCTGTTACAGGTGTTACAGATGTTAAAATATTAACTGCAGAGGAATCTGGGTGGACAGTATATAAGAACTCTGTGTACTGTTTTTACAACTCTTCTATAAATCAAAAATTATTTTCAAATTAAAAATGTAAATACTCTGCAAAAGGATGAAACTAGACCACTATCCTACACCATACACAAAAATTAACTCAAAATAGATTAAAAACTTGACTATAAGACCTGAAACCATAAAACTCCTAGAAGAAAACATAAGTAGTAACCTCCTTGACATGGGGTTTGGCGATGATATTTTTAACTTGACACTGAAAGCAAAGGCAACAAAAGTAAAAATAAATAAGTGGAACCTACATCAAACTAAAAAGCTTCTTCACAGCAAATGAAACCATCAACAAAATGAAAAGGAAGAAAAAATCTGCAAATCATATATCTGGTAAGGAGCTAATAACCAAAAAATATAAACAAATCATACAACTCAATAGCAAACAAACAAGCCAATTAAAAAATAGGCAGAGGATCTGAATAGGCATTTTCCATAAAAAGGCATACAGATGATGGACAGGTACATGAAAAAATGCTCAACATCACTAATCATCAGGGAGATGCAAATCAAAACCACAATGAGATACCACCTCACACCTGTTAAAATGGTCATTAAAAACTAAGAAGCAACAAATACTCCTGGTACTCAGAATGTGTTCTCTAAATACCAGCGCTCACTAAAAAGGAGAAATGGCTGATTCTGGGCCTAAAGTAGAACTGTACAAGATGAGATGGGTATCTTGTTGGGCCAGAAAGCAAGGAAGTTATCAAAGGCCAATGAGATTATGTCAAAGGATTTAGTTATAAAATAAATAAGTCACGGGAGTATAATGTACAGCACGGCAACTACCTTTTTTGTATCACATATTTGAAAGTTGCTAAAAGAGTAGATCTCAAGAGTTCTCAACAAGAAAGAAAATTGTAAGTATATATGATGACAGATGTTAACTAGACTAATTGTGGTGATCATTTTGCAATATACACAAATATTGAATCATTATGTTGTATACCTGAAACTAATATAATGTTACATGTCAATTATACCTCAACTTTAAAAACTTTCAGACTTAACCTATGTAGAATCTGCATTTATGAAGATTGCCAATTATCAAGTATGCTAAGGGGGGATTCTTTGTAACAAGTCTGATCATAAGTAGTTTAATCTATTTCCAATGATATACATAAGCTAAAAGAAGAAAAAAATTTTATATTGGTTCAAGATGGTGGAGTAGAAGGACATGCGCTCACTCCCTCTTGCGAGAGCACAGGAATCACAACTAACTGCTGAACAATCATCGACAGGAAGACACTGAAACTCAACAAAAAAGATACCCAGATCCAAAGACAAAGGAGAAGCTGCAATGAGACAGTAGGAGGGGCACAATCACAATACAATCAAATCCCGTAACTGCCAGGTGGGTGACTCACAAACTGGAGTGAAGGTTCTGAGCCCATGTCAGGCTTCCCAACCTGAGGGTCCAGGAACGGGAGGAGGAATTCCTAGAGAATCAGACTTTGAAGGCTAGTGGGATTTGATTACAGGACTTCAACAGGACTGGGGGAAACAGAGACTCCACTCTTGGAGGGCACACACAAAGTAGTGTGCACATCAGGACCCAGGGGAAGGAGCAGTGACCCCATAGGAGACTGAACCAGACCTACCTGCTGGTGTTGGAGGATCTCCTGCAGAGGCGGGGGGGGGGGGGATGGCTGTGGCTCACTGTGAGGACAAGGACACTGGAAGCAGTTCTGGGAAGTACTCCTTGGTGTGAGCCCTCCCAGAGTCTGCAATTAGCCCCATCAAAGAGCCCTGGGTAGGCTCCAGTGTTGGGTCACCTCAGGCCAAACAACCAACAGGGAGGGAACCCAGCCCCACCCATCAGCAGACAAGCGGATTAACGTTTTACTGAGCTCTGCCCACCAGAGCAACACCCAGCTCTACCCACCACCAGTCCCTCCCATCAGGAAACTTGCACAAGCCTCTTAGATAGCCTCATCCACCAGAGGGAAGACAGCAGAAGCAAGAAAAACTACAATCCTGAAGCCTGTGGAACAAAAACCACATTCACAGAAAGACAGACAAGATGAAAAGGCAGAGGGCTATGTACCAGATGAAGGAACAAGATAAAACCCCAGAAAAACAACTAAATGAAGTGGAGATAGGAAACCTTCCAGAAAAAGAATTCAGAATAATAATAGTGAAAATGATCCAGAATCTTGGAAAAAGAATGGAGGCAAACATCAAGAAGATGCAATAAATGTTTAACAAAGACCTAGAAGAATTAAAGAACGAACACCTAGAAGAATTAAAGAACAAACAGAGATGAACAATACAATAACTGTAATGAAAAATACACTAGAAGGAATCAATAGCAGAATAACTGAGGCAGAAGAACAGATAAGTGACCTGGAAGACAGAATGGTGGAATTCACTGCTGTGGAACAGAGTAAAGAAAAAAGAATGAAAAGAAATGAAGACAGCCTAAGAGACCTCTGGGACAACATTAAATGCAAAAACATTCGCATTATAGGGGTCCCAGAAGGAGAAGAGAGAAAGAACCCGAGAAAATATTTGAAGACATTATAGTCGAAAACTTCCCTAACACGGGAAAGGAAATAGCCACCCAAGTCCAGGAAGCACAGAGGGTCCCAGGCAGGATAAACCTAAGGAGAAACACACTGAGACACATAGTAATCAAACTGACGAAAATTAAAGACAAAGAAAAATTATTGAAAGCAACAAGGGAAAAATGACAAGTAACATACAAGGGAACTCCCATAAGGTTAACAGCTGATTTCTCAGCAGAAACTCTACAAGCCAGAAGGGAGAGGCATGATATACTTAAAGTGATGAAAGGGAAGAACCTACAACCAAGATTACTCTACCCAGCAAGGATCTCATTCAAATTCAATGGAGAAATCAAAAGCTCTACAGACAAGCAAAAGCTAAGAGAACTCAGCACCACCAAACCAGCTCTACAACAAATGCTAAAGGAACTTCTCTAAGTGGGAAACACAAGACAAGGAAAGGACCTACAAAAACAAACACATAACAATTAAGAAACATACATGTCGATAATTACCTTAAACGTGAATGGATTAAATGCTCCAACCAAAAGACACAGGCTTGCTGAATGGATACAAAAACAAGACCCATATATATGCTATCTACAAGAGACCCACTTCAGACCTAAGGACACATACAGACTGAAAGTGAGGGGATGGAAAAAGATATTCCATGCAAATGGAAATCAAAAGAAAGCTGGAGTAGCAATACTCATATCAGATAAAATAGACTTTAAAATAAAGAATGTTACAAGAGACAAGGAAGCACACTACATAATGATCAAGGGATCAATCCAAGAAGAAGATATAACAATTATAAATATATATGCACCCAACATAGGAGCACCTCAATACATAAGGCAACTGCTAACAGCTATAAAAGAGGAAATCAACAGTAACACAATAATAGAGGGGGACATTAAAACCTCACTTATACCAATGGACAGATCATCCAAACAGAAAATCCATAAGGAAACAAAAACTGTAAATGACACAACAGACCAGATAGATTTAATTGCTATTTATAGGACATTCCATCTCAAAACAGCAGATTACACTTGCTTCTCAAGTGCATACGGAACACTCTCCAGGATAGATGACATCTTGGGTCACAAATCAAGCCTCACTAAATTTAAGAAAATTGAAATCATATCAAGCATCTTTTCTGACCACAATACTATGAGATTAGAAATCAATTACACAGAAAACAACGTAAAAAACACAAACACATGGAGGCTAAAAAATACGTTACTAAATAACCAAGAGATCACTGAAGAAATCAAAGAGGAAATCAGAAACTATCTAGAGACAAATTACAACAAAAACACGATGATTCAAAACCTGTGGGATGTAGCAAAAGCAGTTCTAAGAGGGAAGTTCATAGCAATACAAGCCTACCTCAAGAAACAAGAAAAATCTCAAATAAACAATCTAACCTTACACCTAAAGGAACTAAGAAAGAAGAACAAACAAAACCCAAAGTTAGTAGAAGGAAAGAAATCATAAAGATCAGAGCAGAAATAAATGAAATAGAAACAAAGAAAACAATAGCAAAGATCAATAAAACTAAAAGCTGATTCTTTGAGAAGATAAACAAAATTGATAAACCTTTAGCCACACTCATCAAGAAGAGGGAGAGGACTCAAATCAATAAAATTAGAAATGAAAAAGGAGAAGTTACAATGGACACCGCAGAAATACAAAGCATCCTAAGAGACTACTACAAGCAACTCTATGCCAATAAAATGGACAACCTGGAAGAAATGTACAAATTCTAAGAAAGGTATAACCTTCCAAGACTGAACCAGGAAGAAATAGAAAATATGAACAGACCAGTCACAAGTAATGAAATTGAAACTGTGATTAAAAATCTTCCAACAAACAAAAGTCCAGGACCAGATGGCTTCACAGGTGGATTCTATCAAACATTTAGAGAAGAGCTAACACACATCCTTCTCAAACTCTTCCAAAAAATTGCAGAGGAAGGAACACTCCCAAACTCATTCTATGAGGCCACCATCACCCTGATACCAAAACCAGACAAAGATACTACAAAAAAAGAAAATTACAGACCAACATCACTGATGAATATAGATGCAAAAATCCTCAACAAAATACTAGCAAACAGAATCCAACAACACATTAAAAGGATCATACACGATGATCAAGTGGGATTTATCCCAGGGATGCAAGGATTCTTCAATATACGCAAATCAATCTATGTTATACACCATATTAACAAATTGAAGAATAAAAACCATATGATCATCTCAATAGATGCAGAAGAAGATTTTGACAAGATTCAACACGCATTTATGCAAAAACTCTCCAGAAAGTGGGCATAAAGGGAACCTACCTCAACATAATAAAGGCCATATACGACAAACCCACAGCAAACATCATTCTCAATGGTGAAAAACTGAAAGCATTTCCTCTAAGAGCAGGAACAAGACAAGGATGTCCACACTCACCACTACTTTTCAACATAGTTTTGGAAGTCCTAGCCATGGCAATCAGAGAAGAAAAAGAAATAAAAGGAATTCAGATTGGAAAAGAAAACGTAAAACTGTCACTGTTTGCAGATGACGTGAAACTATACATAGAGAATCCTAAAGAAGCTACCAGAAAACTCCTAGAGCTAATCAATGAATTTGGTAAAGTTGCAGGATACAAAATTAATGCACAGAAATCTCTTGCATTCCTATACACTAATGATGAAAAATCTGAAAGAGAAATTAAGGAAACACTCCCATTTACCAATGCAACAAAAAGAATAAAATACCTAGGAATAAACCTACCTAGGGAGACAAAAGACCTGTATGCAGAAAACTATAAGACACTGATGAAAGAAATTAAAGATGATACCAACAGATGGAGAGATATACCATGTTCTTGGATTGGAAGAATCAATATTGTGAAAATGACTATACTACCCAAAGCAATCTACAGATTCAATGCAATCCCTATCAAATTACCAATGGCATTTTTTATGGAACTGGAACAAATCATCTTAAAATTTGTATGGAGACACAAAAGACCCCGAATAGCCAAAGCATTTTTTCCCTTGAGGGAAAAAAATGGAGCTGGAGGAATCAGACTCCCTGACTTCAGACTATACTACAAAGCTACAGTAATCAAGACAATATGGTACTGGCACAAAAACAGAAACATAGATCAATGGAACAGGATAGAAAGCCCAGAGATAAACCCACGCACCTATGGTCACCTTATCTTTGATAAAGGAGGCAAGAATATACAATGGAGAAAAGACAGTGTCTTCAATAAGTGGTGCTGGGAAAACTGGATAGCTACATGTAAAAGAATGAAATTCGAACACTCCTTAACGCCATACACAAAAATAAACACAAAATGGATTAGAGACCTAAATGTAAGACCGGACACTATAAAACTCTTAGAGGAAAACATAGGAAGAACACTCTTTGACATAAATCACAGCAAGATCTTTTTTGATCCACCTCCTAGAGTAATGGAAATAAAAACAAAAATAAACAAATGGGACCTAATGAAACTTGAAAGCTTTTGCACAGCAAAGAAAACCACAAACAAGACGAAAAGACAACCCTCAGAATCGGAGAAAATATTTGCAAACGAATCAATGGACAAAGGATTAATCTCAAAAATATATAAACAGCTCATGCAGCTCAATATTAAAGAAACAAACAACTCAATCCAAAAAAGGGCAGAAGACCTAAATAGACATTTCTCCAAAGAAGACATACAGATGGCCAAGAAGCACATGAAAAGCTGCTCAACATCACTAATCATTAGAGAAATGCAAATCAAAACTACAATGAGGTATCACCTCACACCAGTTAGAATGGACATCATCAGAAAATCTACGAACAACAAATGCTGGAGAGGGTGTGGAGAAAAGGGAACCCTCTTGCACTATTGATGGGAATGTAAATTGATACAGCCACTATGGAGAACAGTATGGAGGTTCCTTAAAAAACTAAAAATAGATTTACCATATGACCCAGCAATCCCACTACTGGGTATATACTCAGAGAAAACCATAATTCAAAAAGACACATGCACCCCAATGTTCATTGCAGCACTATTTACAATAGCCAGGTCACGGAAGCAACCTAAATGCCCATCGACAAACAAATGTATAAAGAAGATGTGGTACATATATACAATGGAGTATTACTCAGCCATAAAAAGGAACGAAATTGGGTCATTTGTTGAGACGTGGATGGATCTAGAGACTGTCATACAGAGTGAAGTAAGTCAGAAAGAGAAAAACAAATATCATATATTAACACATATATGTGGAACCTAGAAAAATGGTACAGATGAACCGGTTTGCAGGGCAGAAATAGAGACACAGATGTAGAGAACAAACGTATGGACACCAAGGGGGGAAAGTGGTGGTGGTGGGGGGGAGTGGTGGTGTGATGAATTGGGAGATTGGCACTGACATATATACACTAATATGTATAAAATGGATAACTAATAAGAAACTGCTGTATAAAAAAATAAATAAAATTCTAAAAAAAAATTTTTTTAAACTCACTCAAAATTAAAATACTGCACAAACAAAAAACTAAGAGAATAATTGCCAACAATGACAAAGAGGTTTACTATACTTACTATACAAAGTATAGAACTTTGTATAAAATAGAAAAGCACTAAGATCCTAAAGGGGAAAATGAGCAAAGAATGTGAACAAACATTCAACAAAGAAATAAACAAATCAATAAACATAAGACAGTCATTTCACTGTATTAAATGCAAGTTAAAATGAGATACGATAACTCTAGTTTTTTCCTAAGTAGAAATAGAAACACACACACACACACACACACACACACACACACACACACTATGGTAATTTGAAAGAAGGTATGACAAGGTTTTCAAAGTATGATTGTCTCTGAGATTATATTATAAATATGTATAATATTATAATTATTTTTCACCTTTAGTTTTTTTTTTTTATATATATAATAATGGGAATTGCTTTTGAAATTTCTTTTTTTGGCTGCACCATGCGACTTGTGGGATCTTAGTTCCCCGACCAGGGATCGAACTCAGGCCACAGCAATGAAAGCTCTGAGTCCTAACCACTGGACTGCCAGGGAACTCTCACTTTTGAGATATTTTTTTTTAAGTGTTTTAAATATCTAAAAAATGATAGGCAATATTCTGCCTATCAAATTAACCAAGCCTTCTTTGAGTAGTAGTGCACAATACTGGTAAGAAGGGGATCAGACAGGTGTTTGTATACATTGATAGTAAAAATGTAAATTGCAATAATTTTATGGAGAACAATTTAATAATTTTATCAAAGTATTATTTATAATACCATAAAATTAAAATCACCAAACATCCTGAAAGAGGGGAAAGCTTAATAAATTATTATAACCTTTCAATGGAATAGTATAAATTTTTGTAACTTGTTACTACATAATTTCAAACTCACAGAAAAGTTGCAAGAATAGTACCAGGAACTCTCATATACCCTTTACCCAGATTTAGAAATTGTATATTTTGATACATTTGCTTTATCCTCTTTCTCTTTCCCTGTGTGTGTATGTATGCATATTTTTTCTTGAACCAATTGAGAATAAACTGGAGACACTGTGCCCCTTTATCCCTAAAATAATTCAGTGCTCATGTTCTAAGAAGAAAGTCTCTTATATAACCTCAGTATAATTATCAAAATAGGAAATTTAGTATGAATGTATATAGTATTATTATCTAATCCATAGTCCATATTCAAATACCAGCAATTATCCTAATAATGTCCTCTATAGCTATCTTTTCCTGGCCCAGAATTCAATCCAGTATTGCACATTAGATTTAGTTTTCAGTCTTACTCTTCTTTATTTCTCTGCCTTTCCTGATCTTGACATTTTTGAAGAGTTCAGACCAATTTATTTTATAGAATATCCCTCAAATTGGATCAGCTGCTTGTTCCTTAAAATATTCAGGTTATGCAATTTTTGCAGAAATACCACAAAAGTGATGTTGTGTCCTTCTCAGCACATATCAGGAAGCACATGATAACAGTTTGTTCCAACATTGGTGATGTTAACTTTGATCTTTTGGTTAACGTGTCCCATAGATTCCTTTACTGCAAAAGTTAGTATTTTCCCCTTGTGATTGATAAATATTTTCAAAGTAATCTCCACAAATTATGTATCTGTTCCTCATTAAAATCGCACTCATTAGTGTTAGCATCCATTGATGATTTCCTAAGTCCTTTATCTTTTCGACACGTATTAGTTGGCATTCTACCTGTAATGAACAGCTTTCCTTTCTCCTTATTTATTTACATCTGTATGGAGTCATGTGTTCTTATTTTATTCACTGAGTTATAATCTCTTACTATCATTATTTACCCTATATTATTGTCCCATATTTGGTCAATGGAAGTCCCTTCAAGCTGGCCACAGCTTGTCTGTCCACATCACCTTCAAGGAATTCCTTTATTTCAAGGATACGGGGGGTTCCCTGGTGGCACAGTGGTTAAGAATCCGCCTGCCAATACAAGGGACACGGGTTCGAGCCCTGGTCCAGGAAGATCCCACATGCTGCAGAGCAACTAGGCCCATGTGCCACAACTGCTGAGCCTGCACTCTAGAGCCCACAAGCCACCACTACTGAAGCCCATGTGCCTAGAGCCCATGCTCTGCAACAAGAGAAGCCACAGCAATGAGAAGCTCATGCACCACAACGAAGAGTAGCCCCCACTCACCACAACTAGAGAAAGCCCGCACTCAGCAACAAAGCCCCAATGCAGCCAAAAATAAATGAATAAAATATTTTTTTAAATTAAAATCACGGATATTCTAGGCTCATCTTGTATTCTCCCTACCCCAATCCTGGAATCAGTGTTTTCCCCAAGGAGTTCTAGTTCTTTTTAGTGGAGAAGTGTGGTTGGAAACCAAGATTTGAGAGCTAAGCAATTGCTATTGGGATATTATTATTTCTAGGCTCTCTCAACAGACAAAGCTAGGATACATACACATATCTCTATGTTTCTATATTTATCTATCATATGTAATATATACTATACAGTGGGAACCATGAGTTCTAATTCCACAGGGTGCATTTTAGTCTGCCCCCTTTCCATACTTGTAACTTCTTTATCCAACAGCAAAAAATCACGTTCCTATTAATCTTAATATATTTACTCAATTTATCAAGCTAGAATACACAGGAAGTAGTTTCAGAATTGTTAAACCTTATCTCTGGAAAGCAAACCTACTAACTAGATTTCAACATTTGTTTATAGTTCTTTTATTTAGGTAAACTTTACATACAATATAATGCACAAATCTTAAGTGTACAACTTGCAGAGTTTTGACAAACGCATATAACCAGGTAACTCATGCTGCATCAAGATACAGAACATTTCCATCATCCCAGAAAATTCCTAATTGCTTTTTTCTCAGTGAACACTTCTCAGAGGCAATCATTTAAAAGTTTTTTCATTAGTTTAGTTTCACTGTTCTTGAACTTTATATAAATGAAATCCATATACAGCGATTCTTTTGTGTCCATTTTCTTTCTCAGCATAATGTCTGTGAGATTAATGCACAGGCATACCTCATTTTATTGTTTCACTTTATTGCACTTCAGAGATACTGTTTTTTTTTTTACAAATTGAAGGTTTGTGGCAACCCTGCATGGAGCTAGTCTATTGGTGCCATTTTTCCAACAGCATTTGCTTACTTAGTGTCTGTGTCACATTTTGATAATTTCTGCAGTATTTCAAACTTTTTCATTATTATTATGTTATGGTGCTCTGTGATCAGTGATCTTTGATGTTATAGGACTACTGCAAAAAGATTATGACTAGCTGAAGGTTCAGATGATGGTTAGCATTTTTTAGTAATAAAGTATTTTTAAATTAAGGTATGTATATTTTTAGACATAATGCTGTTGCATACTTAATAGACTATGTATAGTGTAAACATAACTTTTATATGCACTGGGAAAGCAAAAAATTCATGACTCGCTTTATTGAGGTTTTTTTTTATCAGAGTGGTCTGAAATTGAACTTGCAAAATATCCAAGGTATGCCTGTAGTTCATTCCTTTTTATTCCTGACTAGCATTCCATTACATGTATACACCCAACTTATTTATCCATTCTCTTGTTGGACATCTGGATTTTTCCAGTTTTTGGCTATTTTTAATAAAGCTGCTATGAACAGCTGGTGTAAATCTTGTTTTGGACAAACAGTTGCATTTCTCTTGGGTAAATACCTAGAAATGAAATTGATGGGTCATGGCATAGGTATATGTTTCACTTCATAAGAAACAGTCAAACAGTTTTCCAGAGTGGTTGTACTATTTTACACTCCCACCAGCATTATATCAGAGATCTGACTGTTCTACATCCTTGCTAACATCTGGTGTTTTTTAATTTTAGCTATTCTGGTGGACTGTGAATTTAACTTACAATCTCTGGTGAATGATGATGGTAAGCACTTCTTCATGTGCTTAGTGGCCATTAGGATACTTTCTTTTGTGAAGTATCTATTCAAATCTCTGGCCCACTAAGAAAAAAATAGATTTGGAACTTCTCTAGTGGTCCAGCAGTTGGGACTCCACACTCCCATTGCAGGGGTCCCGGGTTCGATCCCTGGCCGGGAACTAGAGCCCGCATGCCACAACTAAAAGATCCCGCACGTGGCAATGAAGATCCCACATGCCGCAACTAAGACCCGGCGAGCCAAATACATAAATAAATAAATGTTTTTTAAAAAGAAAGAAAAAAATAGCTTTATTGAGATACAATTCACATATCATTCAATTCATCCATTTAAAGTGTACAATTCAGTGGTTTGGGAATACATTACATTATTAGTTTTTAAGTTGTGGTAAAATGTACATATAACAAAATTTGCCATTTTAACTATCTTAAAGTATACAATTCAGTGTCACTAATTACACTCACAATGCTATACAACCATCACCACTATCTATTTCTAAAGCTTTTTCATCATCCCAAACAGAAACTCTGCGACGATCAAGCTGTAAGTTCCCATCCTCCCCGCTTCCCATCTCTGGTAACCTCTAATCCACTTTCTGTTTCTATGAATTTGCCTATTCTAGATATTTCATATTAGTAGAATCATATATTATTTGTCCTTTGTGTCTGGCGTATTTCACTTAGCATAATGTTTTCAAGGTTAATCCATGTTGTAACACATATCAGAACTTCATTCCTTTTCATAGCTGAATAATATTCATATATATATATATATCACAATTTGTTTATTCATTCATAAATTGATGGACACTGGGTTGCTTCCACCGTTGGGTTATTGTGAATGATGCTGCAATGAACACTGGCGTACAAGTATCTATTTTAAATCCCCGCTTTCAACTCCTTTAGGCATATCCATAGGAGTGGAATTGTACGGCAATTCTATATTTAGCTTTTTGAGGGACTCCCAAACTTTCTTCCATGGTGGCTGAATTATTTTACATTCCCATCAACAATGTTCAAAGGTTCCAGTTTCACCACATACTTGTCAACATTTGTTATTTTCATTATTTTTCTTTTTTTATTGAAGTATAGTTGACATACAATATTATATTAGTTTCAGGCATACAACATAGTGATTTGAATTTATATACATTAAAAATTGATCACCACAATAAGTCTAGTAACATTCTGTCACCATACAAGGTTATTACAATATTACTGACTATATTTCCTATGCTGTGCATTACATTCCCGTGACTTATTTTTCTTATAACTGGAAGTTTGTATCTCTTAATCCCCTTCACCTATTTCACGCAACTTCCCACTCTCCTCCCATAATCATCATGATCACTGTCTTCGTCATCACTGCTATCCTAGTAGGTGTGCAGTGTTTGGCCTGTTTTTGTTTTTTTTTAATCAGGATGTCTTTTTTTTTTTTTTTTTTTTCCCACTACGCAGGCCTCTCACTGTTGTGGCCTCTCCCGTTGCGAAGCACAGGCTCCGGACGCGCAGGCTCAGCGGCCGTGGCTCACGGGCCCAGCCGCTCTGCGGCATGTGGGATCTTCCCGGACCGGGGCACGAACCCGTGTCCCCTGCATCGGTAGGCGGACTCTCAACCACTGCGCCACCAGGGAAGCCCAGGATGTCTTTTTTTTATTATTAAGTTTGAGAAGCTTTTTTTAATATTATGGATATTATGGATAAAATCCTGTTGCCAGACATGTTTTGCAAATATTTTCTCACAACTATGGTTAACATAATCACTTTCTTAATATCTTTTGATGAGCAAAAGTTTTTTATTTTGATGAAGTTTATCAGTTTTTTTCTTTCATGGTTACTTATTTCTATGCCCTAAGATTTTACCTATTTTTAGGTTAAAGGATATTCTCCTTTGTTTTCTTCAAGAATCTTCTTAGCTTTTATTTTCAGGTCTATCTTCCATTTCTAATTTTTGTGTGTGATCTGCAGTAGATGTCAAGGTTCATTTTTTTTCCTTATAGACATATGGTCATTTCAGCAACATTTGTTGAAAAGACTTTCTTTTCCTTGATGGATTGCTTTGGTGCCTTTATTTTTTTTAAAAAAATCAAATAACCATATAAGTATGAGCCTGTTTCTGGCCCTTTTCATTTCCATATATTTTCCTATTTTTAAAAAATTAATAACGCTTATTTTTTAGAGCAGTCTTGAGTGAAAAATTGAGGAAAAGTACGGAGAGTTCTCATATATCCATACTCCCATTTGTGGACTTAAGTTTTCAATTCATTTGGGTAAATACCAAGGAGCACCATTACTGGATCATATGTTAAGAATATGTTTACTTTCATAAGAAACCGCCAACTGCCTTCCAAAGTGGCTGCAGCGATGAGAGTTCCTATTGCTCCACATCTTTGTCAGCATTTGTTGCCAGTGTTGTCAATGGGTTTTGGCCATTCTAATAGGTGTGTAGTGGTATCTCATTTTCATTTGCATGTCTCTAATGACATAATAATGTGGAGCACTTTTTCATATGCTTACTTGCCATCTGTATATCTTCTTTGGTGAGGTGCCTGTTCAAGTCTTCTGCTCATTTTTTAAAAACTGGATTGTTTTCTTATTGTTGAATTTTAAGAGATCTTTGTATATTTTGGATAACAGTCCTTTATCAGATATGTCTTTTGCAAATATTATCTCCCAGTCTGTGACTTGCCTTTTCATTCCCTTGAGACTGTCTTCCACAGAGCAGAACTTTTTAATTTTAATGAGGCCCAGTTTATCAATTATTTCTTTCATGGATCATGCCTTTGATGTTGTATCTAAAAAGTCATCTTTATACCCAAGGTCATCTATGTTTCCTCCTATATTAATTTCTAGGAGTTTTATAGTTTTGTGTTTTACATTTAGGTTTATGATCCATTTTCATTAATTTTTATGAAGGTGTAACATCTGTGTCTAGATTCTTTCATTTATTTATTTGCATGTGGATGTCCAGTTGTTCCAGTACCATTTGTTGAAAAAACTATCTTTGCTCCATCATAATGCCTGTCTTCCTTTGTCAAAGATCACTCGACTATATTTATGTGGGCTCTCTATTCTTTCTGTTCTGGGCCCTGTTTCTGGGGCCTCTATTCTGTTCCATCTATCTATTTGTCTATTTTTTTACCGACACCACACTGTCCTGATTACTGTAGGTTTTTTTTGTTTTGTTTTGTTTTTTGTGGTACGCAGGCCTCTCACTGTTGTGGCCTCTCCCGTTGTGGAGCACAGGCTCCGGACGCACAGGCTCAGCAGCCATGGCTCACAGGCCCAGCCGCTCTGTGGCATGTGGGCTCTTCCCGGACCGGGGCACGAACCCGTGTCCCCTGCATCAGCAGGCGGACTCTCAACCACTGCGCCACCAGGGAAGCCAATACTGTAGCTTTATAAGTCTTGAAGTCACATAGTATCAGTCCTCTGACTTTGTTCTCCTTTAATATTGAATTGGCTACTCCGAGTCTTTTGCCTCTCCATGTAAACTTCAGAATCATTTTGTTGATATTCACAAAATAACTTGCCGGAATTTTTATTTGGATTGCACTGGATCTATAGATCAAGTTGGGAAGAACTGACACCTTGACAATATTTAATCTTCCTATCCATGACATGGAACATCTCTCCATTTATTTAGTTCTTCTCTGATATATTTCATCAGAGCTTTATAGTGTTCCTCATATAGCTCTTATACATAGGTTTTGGGGTTTTCTGGGTTTTTCTCTTTGCTTTATATCTAAGTATTTTGTTTTTTATGATGCTAATGTAAATGGTAATGTGTTTTTAATTTAAAATTCCACTTGTTCATTGCTTGCATATAGGAAACCAATTGACTTTTGTATATTATCCTTGTTTCCTGCAAGCTTGTTATAACTGCTTATCAGTTCATGTAAAATTTTTAACCAGTTTGTGAATTTCTATAGAAAGTCTGCTGATATTATGATTGTGTTGACTCCACAGATCAATTTGGGGAGAATGGACATCTTAGCAATATTGCACTTTCCAGTCTATAAACACGATATATCTCTCCATTTATTGTTTAATTTCTCTTGGCAATGTTTTATAGCTTTCAGCAAAGATCTTTTACTTATAACATTAAATCTATCCCTACGTGTTTCATATTTTTTGATGCTATTATAAATGGAACTATTTTTAAATTTTATTTTACAATTGTTAGCTGCTAGTATAAAAAAATCTTGTGGGGGAATTCCCTGGTGGTCCAGTGGTTAGGACTTGGCATTTTCACTGCCAGGGCCTGGGTTCAATCCCTGGTCAGGGAACTAAGATCCCACAAGCCACATGGCGCAGCCAAAAACAAAAATCTTTTTGTATATTTACCATGTATCCTGCAACCTTGCTAAATTCACATATTTCTTCTAATATTTATTTTGTAGATTCCCTAGGATTTTGTACATTAAAAAAATTATATCATTTAAAAATAAAGACTGTTTTACTTCTGCCTTTCCAACCTCTATGCCTTGTACTTATTTTTCTTGCCTTGTTTACATTGGCTAGAACCTCTACTATGATTTTTAAATGATATTCTTAAAGACCTTGTGAGATAAGAAAATTCTTACTCAAAGTGAAAAATAAAAAAATATACCACACTGGGGACTTCCCTGGTGGCACAATGGTTAAGAATCCACCTGCCAATGCAGGGGACATGGGTTCGAGCCTGGTCCAGGAAGATCCCACATGCTGTGGAGCAACTAAGCCCGTGTGCCACAATTACTGAGCCTGCGGTCTAGAGCCCATGTGCCACAACTACTGAGCCCGCGTGCCTAGAGCCTGTGCTCTGCAACAAGAGAAGCCACCACAATGAGAAGTCCGTGCACCGCAACGAAGAGTAGCCCCTGCTCGCCGCAACTACAGAAAGCCCGCGCACAGCTATGAACACCCAACGCAGCCAAAAATAAAATAATAAATTTATATTAAAAAAAAAGAACATCCATAGTGATATTCTTGTATCAGTAGAGTATTAGAAGAAAATGAGATTTAGAAAATCATTACATTAGACCTATCATTCCACAGCCAACTGTGCATCTTCAAACAAAATGGCATTATAACAGAAAAACTGAATCTCAATGATTTGTACATCATAGTGTCAAGCCTAAAAATACAATTTACACAGTATCTTAGTCCCTTTGGGCTGTTATAACAAAATAAGACAGATTGAATTGTTTATAAAGAACAGAAATTTATTTCTCACAGTTCTGGAGTCTAGAAGTCCAAGATCATACTGCCAGCATGGTCTGGTTCTGGGCTCTTTTTTGGATTACAAATTTCTAATTGTATTTTCATATGGCAGAAGAACCTGGAGAACTCTGTCAGTTCTTTTTTTACAAAGGCATTAATCCCATTTGTGAGGGCTCCACCCTCATGACTTAAGCACCTCCCAAAGGTCCCATCTCCTAATACCATCACATTGGCCATTAGGATTTCAACATATGAATTTTGGGGGGACATAAACATTCAGACCATAGCACAGAGCTAATGGCTGAATTTATTTTAAACTTCATCTTAGAAGTTTTTCCCTAAAAACATGGAAAAAGTTCAGAAAAAAGAAAGTACAGATAGTAAACACTTATAAAAAGTTTCAAAAATACATGAATTAAAACTATATACCTGTTAATTAACTAGTAAATTGGCTAAAATAGTTTAAGTAATTGAAATTCCTAATGCTAGCAAAGTACAGGAAGTTAATATCCTCATATACAAATGCTACTATTACATGATACAACTTTCTAAAAAGCAATTTCAAGAGCCATAAAAATATAGACTTTAATCAACTTAAATCTACTTCAGGAAATTAGTCCTAAATTTTTCAATTAAGTAAAAAGCTATATGCATTAAGATACTCATCCCAGAGACATTAACGTTAATTAGCACTTATTGAGAACTATGCACTCAGAATAACCGCTATGCCACATGCATTATGTGTATTACCTCGTTTAATCCTCAAAACAGCTTTATGAGGTAGGTATTTTTCAAAAGATCAAATAACTTGCTCAAGGATACACAGTATGAGTTCTTAACCTCTACAATATGTTGCTATTCATAGTAACGGGAAAAAAGAAAGAACAAGCCTAAAAGCCTCAAAATATAAAATGGTTACTTAATTTATGATACATCTTCTTATGGACAACTTATCCATTAAAAATAATGACTAGAAGACTGTCATAACATGAAAAATGCTGACACGTTAAATGAAAAAAAAGTAGTAGGACAAAATTGTGTATATATTGTGATTACAACTATATTAAAAATACATGGGGGAAAAGTTTGTGAGAAGTTTTTTCCTTTTCCCTATTTTCCCCTAATTTTCTAAAATGGGCTATATTGCTTCTATAACAAAAAGTACCATTTAAAAATAATTTCTCTGATGATGGCAAAAGTTGAGATCCGGCTGTTTGTTGTTGTTTCCCAACAGACTCAGCAAACCAGTAATTATTTGGTTTTCTTGCCTTTAACCAGTGAATAAAGTAACAATAGTAATACCAAACATTTTAAAGAATGAGGCTAATTAAGCCAAAAGATGAAAAGTTCTTTGGTTGGCTCTGTGGCTTGATGTCATTAGTTAAATTGGCTAATTATTTCCACATTATAAAACAACCCCAGACGTGCTCTAGAGAAGGAAATAGAAAGCAGGACATTGTAATGGAGAATCAGCAACCTTTCAGAAACACTGTGTCAAATCTTCATTCACTCCCTCAAAAAGCAGAGAGACTAGTTCTTTGGTTGGCTCTGTGGCTTGATGTCATTAGTTAAATTGGCTAATTATTTCCACATTATAAAACAACCCCAGACACGCTTTAGAGAAGGAAATAGAAAGCAGGACATTATAATGGAGAATCAGCAACCTTTCAGAAACACTGTGTCAAATCTTCATTCACTGCCTCAAAAAGCAGAGAGACTAGTGGCCATTGCTGCATATCCAGTTGGCTCCCTCAGCCAAGCAAGCCAGTCAACAAAGGTGTGGTCACTCAAGTACCTAACAAAGGAATATGCAACTGAGCCTCATACCACCCCAAACAAAAAGATGTAGATTGGGGCTTCCCTGGTGGCGCAGTGGTTGAGAGTCCGCCTGCCATGCGGGAGACATGGTTCGTGCCCTGGTCTGGGAAGATCCCATGTGCCACGCAGCGGCTGGGCCCGTGAGCCATGACCGCTGGGCCTGCGCGTCCGGAGCCTGTGCTCCGCAACAGGAGAGGCCACAACAGTGAGAGGCCCATGTACCGCAAAAAAAAAAAAAATAGATGTAGATTGAAAATGGAGTAAGAAAAACATGATAATTCTTCCAAGCCTACACTTACCTCTTCACACAACCTCAACAACTCAATCACCAAAAATGATACAGGCTACAGATTTCTTCAACTTGCGGTATGAGAGTGAAGTGAGAAGTTGTCAAAGAAAGAGAGAAATTAATATCTATTCATTCATTGAGCATAAATAAATAGTTGATCATCTGAAAAGTTAATATATAGTCAAACCTCTAGCAAAATAGAATACTGTATAGTAGACCAAAATACTATGGAAAAGTGGTTAAGACATAGCCTCTGGAGCCAGTCTGTCTGGGTTCACATAACCCACTCAATCACTTAATAGATTTGTGACTTTGAACAAGTTACTTCACCTTTTTGTGTTTAAAATGAAATGTTTCCTATTAGTGTTATCATTATCACCATCAAGAAAAAGAGAAGGTGCAAAAACAACATAAGAAACCCCAAAGAGATAAGAGTACAAATATTTTTAAATCATAAAGGAATACTATAGGACTTCCCTGGTGGTGCAGTGGTTATGAATCTGCCTGCCAATGCAAGGGACACAGGTTCGATCCCTGGTCCGGGAAGATCCCACATGCCACAGAGCAACTAAGCCCACATGCCACAACTACTGAGCCTGCACTCTAGAGCCTGCAAGCCACGACTACTGAGCCCACATGCCGCTACTACTGAAGCCCATGTGCTTTCGGGCCCGCATGCCACAACTACTGAGCTGGCATGCTGCAACTACTGAAGCTTGCACACCTAGAGCCCGTGCTCTACAACAAGAGAAGCCACCGCAATGAGAAGTCCCCATGCCACATCGAAGAGTAGCCCCCGCTCGCCGCAACTAGAGAAAGCCCACGTGCAACAACAAAGACCCAACCAGCAGCCAAAAATAAAAAATAAAAATTTTTAAACAATACTATAAATAACTTCACATCAATTAATCTGAAAACTAAGATGAAATGCCGAACACATAGCAGGTGCTCAATAAATACGTACTGGATGAATGAATTAAAAGGAATAAGGGATAATGTGTGTGTGTGTGTGTGTGTGTGTGTGTGCGCGCGCGCATGCATTTTTCTTTTTTAATATACATATACAGTTGAGCCTTGAACAACACGCATTTGAACTGCGCGGGTCCACTTATATGCTTATTTTTTTTTCAATAACTATAGCACCTGCGTTTTCATTTTACAGATCTTTAATTAAGTGTGGGGAAAAGTTTCTGTCTGATTAGAGATCACATGCGTGGAATCAAAAGAACTAGGGTTTGAGTCCTGATTCTATCCAAACGGTTTCAACTTCCTGCCCTTGGGTGAGTCGTTTATCAATTCATTTGTTTTTGAGGCAGAGATAACAGTACGCAGATTTTTGACTGTGTGTGGGGTCGGTGGCCCAACCCCCCATGTTGTTCAAGGATCAACTGTATTTCCAAAATTGGCTCTAGGGGAAATAGAAAACTTAAGCCAAACATTATTAAAAAAAGCAAGTTGGTTATCAAAAATAATTCCTTCTTCACCTCCCACACCCCCAAAATACCAGGTTCAAATGATTTTTTTTACAGGGTAGTTTTACCAAATTTTCAGAGAACAGATACAAAAAGTTCGAGAACAGAAATGGATAAACCTACTCAACTCATTTTACAAAGCCAGTATAATCTTGGTACCAAAATAAGACAAGGACAATATAAACCAATCTCACTAGGAATATAGATGCAAAAGTTAAATCCAGGATATGTAACAATTATATAATGAAAACAACCAGCAAGGGTGTTTTTTATCAGAAAGTCTATCACCATAACTCATCATATTAATAAAGACTTAAAAAAACACATCATAATCCCAAAAGATGTAGAAAAAGCACTTTTGAAAATACAATACTCATTTATAACAAACACTACTGGCAAATTAAGAAGAGAAATTCCGGGCTTCCCTGGTGGTGCAGTGGTTGAGAGTCCGCCTGCCGATGCAGGGGAC
>NW_020838013.1:4080870-4151592 GCF_003676395.1 Aethalodelphis obliquidens | reverse complement strand
AAAAAAAAAAAAAAAAAAAAAAAAAAGAAGAGAAATTCCTTAACCTGACAAGGAGCAAATATCAAAAAACTATAGTAAAATCATACTGTATGGTAGAAATTTTTATTTATTTATTTATTTATTCATTTATTTAATTTTTGGCTGCATTGGGTCTTCGCTGCTGCACGCGGGCTTTTTCTAGTTGCAGTGAGCGGGGGCTACCCTTTGTTGCGGGGCACAGGCTTCTCATTGTGGTGGCTTCTCTTGTTGTAGAGCACAGGCTCTAGGCACGCAGGCTTCAGTAGTTGTGGCACACGGGCTTCAGTAGTTGTGGCTCGCGGGCTCTAGAGCGCAGGCTCAGTAGTTGTGGCACACGGGCTTAGTTGCTCCACGGCATGTGGGATCTTCCCGCACCAGGGCTCGAACCCGTGTCCCCTGCATTGGCAGGCGGATTCTTAACCACTGCGCCACCAGGGAAGCCCTGTATGGTAGAATTTTAAGTAATATCATTGAAGGAAGGCAAGACGCAGATGCCTAATATCACCTGTGCTCTTCTATCCAATACTAATATTGTTCTATCTAATGCAATATGACAAGGAAAAGAAATAAGCCATAAAAGAAGTGAAAATGAAAAGAAAAAAAATGGTAAGAATTTAGAAATGCTTTGATTGTCCTTACAGAAGATCCAACAGAACCTACAGATAAATTATCAAAGTTTTAACAGTTCAAGTCAGTAATATTGAAAAAATGAATACTACTCACAATAGCAATAAAAACTATAAGACATTAGGAATAAATACAACAAAAGATGTCTAGGACTTATGAAAAGAAGTGTTAACATAAAGAAGTGTTAACATAAAAGAAGATCTAAATAGGAATCACGTCAGCAAGATGGCAGAAGAGCAAGTCTCAGGCCCTCACTCTCCCTTGGAGATACCAAACTTAACAACAATATCAAATTGCCTTTTTGAGAACTCTAGAAACCAATTAAGAGGCATGCCAGGCAAGCACAGAAAGGAGTCATTCCAAAGCAGAATCCAGGCTAAAGGAGCACCTTCCATCATAGGCATCCTAGCCTGGCATCCTAGCCTCACAGCAGAAGAAAAGGAGCTATGACCGAAAAACACACTGGCTCTTAAAGCTTCTCCTGGGAGGTGGTGCATATTACTTCCATTCACATTTCACTGGCCCAAGCAAGTTACATGGCCCAGCCCATAGGGAGAGAAGAAAATATTTCAAACAAATAATAAAATCTAGCAAAATGGCCTCTGGAGTCAGGCAGGCTTCAGCTTTACTAGCCAGGTGCTCTTGGGAAAGTCCCTTATTCTCTAGAATCTATATACTGGAGATTATAGGGCCTACCTCCCAGTTGTGACAATTAAAATTAAATAACATATTTTTTTAAGAAAAAGAAGATCTAAATAAATGATAAAGTATATCAACTCACAGAAACACTTAATACTATAAAAATGCTAATTGCTACCAAATTAACCTACAAATTCAGAATAATAACAATCAAGATCACAATAAGATTTTTCATGGAACTTAACTAACTATAAAATTCATAGGCGGGACTTCCCTGGTGGCACAGTGGTTGGGAATCCACCTGCCAATGCAGGGGACACAGGTTCGAGCCCTGGTCCGGGAAGATCCCACATGCCACAGAGCAACTAAGCCCCTGCGCCACAACTACTGAGCCTGCACTCTAGAGCCCGGGAGCCACAACTACTGAGCCCACGTGCCACAAATACTGAAGCCCATGCACCTAGAGCCTGTGCTCCACAACAAGAGAAGCCACCGCAATAAGAAGCCCGTGCACCACAAAGAAGAGTAGCTCCCACCCACCTCAACTAGAGAAAGCCTGCGCACAGCAACGAAGACCCAAAGCAGCCAAAAATAAATTAAAAAAAAATTCATAAGTAAGATAATGGTTTTAAAAACCAAAGGCAATTCTGGAAAAAAATAAGGAGGGGGGATTTGCCCTATCATACAACAAGATTAATTCTAAAACTTTAGGAAATAAGACTCTATGATACCAGCCTAGGGACAGACATAAAGACTAGAGCACCCAGAAACAGATCCAAGCATATATAGAGCCCTAGTTTATGAAAGCATAATAACACAAATTATTGGGGAAAGGAAAAGATTTAAATTAGATTCCTAACTTGTATCATAAATAAACATAAACTCTAGATTAATTATAATTATAATAATAATTAAATTTTAAAATTTTAGAACTATTAAAAGAACTATTTAAAAGAATATCATGACTTCAGTGTAAAAAAGAATGGTCTCAAATCAATGATTACAGCTTCCACTTTGAGAAACTAGAAACAGAAAAGCAAAAGAGATCCAAAACAAGCAGAAGAAAGGAAAGAATAAAAGATCAGAGTGAAAATCAATGAAACAGAATACAACAGAAAGAATATGGTTCTAGCGAGACTGATTAAAGAAAGAGAAAGTGAGAAAGTAAGAGAGAGAGACGAATATAAACCACCAACATCAGGAGTGAGAGAGGTGATATTGCTAGAGATTCTACAAGTGTTGGAAGGATAATAAGGGTATATTATGAACAATTTTATGTCAATAAATTTAACAACTTAGATGAAATGGACAAATTCCTTGAAAGGTACAAACTACCCACACTTACTCAAAAAAACAAAATAACCTGAATAGCTCTATAATCATCAAAGAAATTGAATTTATAGTTAAAATATTTCCCACAGGGCTCCCCTGGTGGCGCAGTGGTTGAGAGTCCGCCTGCCGATGTAGGGGACACGGGTTCGTGCCCCGGTCCGGGAAGATCCCACATACCGTGGAGGAGCTAGGCCCGTGAGCCATGGCCGCTGAGCCTGCGCGTCCGGAGCCTGTGCTCCGCAACGGGAGAGGCGACAACGGTGAGAGGCCCACGTACCGCAAAAAAATATATATATATATTTCCCACAAAGGAAAAATCAGGCCCAGATGGCTTCCTTTGATGAATCGTACCAAATATTTAAGGAAGAAATAATACCTTCCACAGAAATTCTTCTAGACAATTGAAGAACAGAGAATACATCCTAATTCATTTTATAAAGTCAGCATTACTCTGATACCAAAATAAAGTCATTACAAGAAAAGAAAACTACAAATATCTCTTATGAACACAGATGGAAAAATTATTTTTTAAATGTCAGTAAATCAGGCTTCCCTGGTGGCGCAGTGGTTAAGAATCTGCCTTCCAATGCAAGGGACATAGGTTCGAGCCCTGGTCCGGGAAGATTTCACATGCTGTGGAGCAACTAAGCCCGTGCGCCACAACTACTGAGCCTGCACTCTAGAGCCTGCGAGCTACAACTACTGAGCTTGTGAGCCACAACTGCTGAAGCCCACATGCCTAGAGCCCGTGTTCCACAACAAGAGAAGCCACCACAATGAGAAGCCCACGCACCGCAATGAAGAGTTGCCCCCACTCGCCGCAACTAGAGAAAGCCTGTGCGCAGAAACAAAGACCCAACACAGCCAAAACTAAAAATAAACAAAATAAATAAATTTATTTAAAAAAAATTTTTTTTAAATAAATAAATAAAATGTCAGCAAATCAAATCCAACAATACATAAAAAGGATACATAATGCATCAATGGCCAACTGGGATTTATCCCATAAATGCAAAGTTGGTTTAACATTTGAAAATCAATGTAATTCACCATATTAACAGCCTAAAAAAGAAAAATCATATGATCTTCTCAATAAATGCATAAAATCATTCGATAAAATCCAACATCCATTCCTAATAAAAACTCTCAGCAAGCCAGGGCTAAAAGAGAACTTCCTCAAACCAATAAAGGGCATATTTAAATATTAAAGAAACGAAGACAAATTCATTTATTTTAACTTCTCTTGATCTTCAATCAATCTTCTCGTTATAAAATCTTTCCATGTGTTATGCAAATTTAGCAGCAAGAGACTATTTAGAATGTATCAAAAGCGTGAGGGTTAAGCGTGGACTCACAGGATAACCAATGACCTAAGTCCCCAAGCTCTTCCCTTACTTCTAAACTTAATATCGGAGACTGAGGTAAGTCTCAGTTTCCTCATCTCTGAAACAGAAATGGTGATAACTTATGTCTGACCTATCTCTCGAGAATGAGGTCATGTCTACAAAACGAGCTCCCAGGAGAAAAAGTGTTAGATAAGTAGTGAGATTTAGAGTTGTTGATCTTGTAAGATAGAAAATTATAATAGATTTTAAATTTTTGACTATGAGCATCTCAGATTTTAAAAACATATATTAAGTCAGACATCCAAGAGTTCACCATTGTGAGTTTTTCACTCAGTGTTGAGCAAGCCTGGACACATCAATCTCTCTAATGTATGAAAAGCACAACTCCTGACTTCCATTCCCAACAAATTAACAAAAGGGACAAAACTAAATATTTTTCTTTTTAAATCTCCCTGATGCCATTTTGGAGGCAAAAGCTGAACTATCATAACTATGTAACCGTACATCAACAGCAAAACTGTCTTCCCCACTTTCAAGGGTTGGTATTCCTATCTAGTCTTTTGAAGAAAACAAAGTTGTAAATTTTCTTACTTGGGAAAAATACATGAACATTTTTTTAAATGATTGGCCAAACTGTATTTTAGTAAAGCGTTAAATTATGTCAATAAACATGGGAATGAGGAGATATTTAAAATAAGATTAAAAAACAAGTAAAAATAATATGACTAGGAGAGACAAAAAAACAGTGAAATAAATAAAGACCTATATATATATGGCTTTTTTCATATTCCTCCAACTCATCACTCTCTTCTACCCTTTCTTTTCCTTCTTTTCTTCACTAAAGTAAGGACATGTTAGGAAGTAGCTTCTAGATTTGGGCAAGAAGGACAAGCTAAAACTATCCCGTTTCACCAAATAGATATTTATGATAGAATTAGTTCTACATAAATGGATAACAAATGAATATGTAAATGGATTTCTACATAAATGGATAACTATATGATGCAGAATAGTAGTACATATGTTAATATAAAGGAATGAGAATTTTTAAACACGTAAGAATTTATCTATCTTAATGAGCATCGTCCTTCAAAGTGCAGAAGATTATTCTAATTGACAGAGTACCTCAAATCGGGTCTGAGGTGTTTTATTCTAATAAGCAATTGGGAGTCATTAAGGGAGGAATATAAAGCTGTGTTTAAATTAATAAATAATTTAATAAATAATAATTCTACACTATAAAAGCAAAATTAACCAAAAATTCAATTACATTAGATAATGGAGAAAAGAAAAGGAGAAGTCTCCCCTTCCCCTCAAAAAAAGCCAAAACTTTTAAGCCTGGAGAATTATGAAAATGTTAGTATCACTGAAAGGAATGGGGATTACACAGTAAGTTAGTTTAAGAAAATGAACCCTATTTGAGACATGTTACACATGATATTCCAGAGGAACCCTCAAATGGAATAGTCCAATTGACAATCAAAGCTAGAAACACATTAGAGATAGAGACCAAAAAAAGTCTCATCAACATAGAAATAATAGTTAAAGCCTTAAAAGCAGAAGATATCTGAAGTAAACATAGAATAATGATGCAGAATAATAAAGGGAAGAAAGGCATATTGGTGACTGATCTTTAGAGAATATCCTCTGTGTTACCAAAGAAGCACTATGGTACTTATCACACTGTGTTTTATTTTCAGAGGTACCTCTCACTATAACTTTTTTGTGGCAAGGTAGAGGTTCAATAAAGGTTTACTGGACAAAAGTTCAAACAATTAGGTACCACAGACAAAAGAAAACTTAAAAAGAACATAAACTTTTAGAGAGGTAGAAAAACAGGGAGATTATCTTGGTCATCATTTATTAATCCAGCATAAATAAAACACCCAGAAATATGAGCCTGTTTGTATAGGAACTGATCTGAAGTGGTCCAGATCCAGAGAAAAAGTACCTTGATACAACTCTGATAGAATAGATTGAAGAGTAAAGAAAACTGAAGCTGGATGGCTCTACAACAGTACAGTTCCCCTAAAGAGAGGGCAGACCTCTTTTTAGGCACTGAGAGAAATCAACTGAGCAATGAAGAGGACGACATAGCTAACAAACTGAATTCAGAGGCATATGAATTCTGTACAGATACATAATTCTTTAGCACTGGGAAATCTGATGGTTAATGAATCAGCCACCAGAGACTTCCTGATGAAGTTAATTACATAGCGTAAAGATTTGTGAATAGACCAATTCAAAGCAGTTTGCTAATAATGTTATAGGAATGCTAAATAAGTAACAAGAGTAATAAAGGCATAATTAATGGTACATAAGTCAGGGAGCTAAGGAATTCAAATCTTAGTCTTGGACAGCTTCCTTTGTGAGCTTCACTGAGTCATTTTTGTTACTAATTAGTAAGAATAAATAGCATTATTAAGTGGAAGTTAATATCATGAGCCCTAACAGCTAGAGAGAAGACAGGCTAAAGTCAGTTACTAAATGTGATTGACTATGAGCAAATGACTCAATTTTTATTGTGTATTTGATGTACACTACTTCCTCTTTGTACAAAAAGTTAGCCACCTCCACTTCATCACAAGGATATGAAAACAGACTAAATAAATATGCACAAAATTGCTTTGAGCTTTTAAAATAACAAATTAAAACTAAGTCAACATGACACAAACTGTCTAAAGTTTGTATTAGCATAATAAATAGGTGGTTATTCCATAAACTATACTCAATACCTTCTCCCTATTATTAACAATGATAATAAAACCATTTCTTTGTACTTACATGGCTTTTCACTTTTTTCAAAGCACTTTCACAAATATTAGACAAAGAAGCAGCACTATGTATGATCTAACCACTCATTGTGCAGTTTAGGTTTAAGTTGCAGGAAATATTCCTATCTCCTCCCTAGAGTTAATAACATATTCCCTTTTATTTTTATGAATTTTCATTTCTTTCAAAGCACCTTCACACATTTAACTGGAGCAATGGCATTAAGAATGCCTTTCCACTCTCTGCATCATCTCAGTGGCATAATCCAAAAAGGAAGAGAACTAAAGATTGATAAATAGACTAGATGATTTTGAGGCAGTCAACTCATGATTCTTAAAGTTGAATTCAGATTTTCTAAAAGTCTTAGAATTGCAGCAAACTCTCCAGGACAGTAAGCTGACTCTCTCTTTCTTCCAGGCATAGGCTTCGGGAGGCAGTATAATCAGATGATTAAGATATCTTAAATATGGCACTAAAGGGAGAAATCAAATCTATCATATTCACCACTGTAACCCCTCTGTGTCAAGCACAAAGCTCAGCACACAGTAAATGCTCAATAAGTCATCATTTTGATTATTACTACAGGGAGAACATTCTACCCAAGCTCCCACAGTACATCTGTTATGGAGCTAAGAACAAAAATCTCTATTTTTTGTTTTATTACTTTTCCTCCACAATTACTGCTTTTAAATGTGTGCACACCAAGCAGAATCTAAACAAATTAGGACCACAGAGCATAAAGCTGAGGTTTATTAGGAATCCAGTGTACAGACAGCTGGAAGGTAGATTCAGAGGGCCAAGACAATTTCAAAGGCTAAAGGGAATACACCTGATGACCCTTAAATTAACAAGCAAGCACTTTTAAATCCCCATGCTTAAACTAAAAATTACTTCAAATAAGAAGTTTCAAAAGGTAGAACTGTTTCCTATATGTTTATGTCTTTAGTCTTTCATATTGTGAGTTGCAAAAAAATAGTTTCTTCTTTTCTTTGATAAGACCAAGATAAAGGAAGGTACTTTGGTTTATGCAGTAATTGAGTTGCTGGAAATCTGGGTATAAATTAAAATTTTAAATTGATTGTATTTTAAAAAGCATTAAGAAACCCTGCTATTTGAAAAAGTCCAACGGTAATACATTTCACAAACATTTACTTTATAACATTATACCCTTCTAGTGTAGCTTTTTGATTGTTTCTATATTTAATATACAGCATATTTTCTTAAAGCAGTGACAAACATAAGTCAAAAAAACCCCACCACAGTTAATTAACTGTACTCCAATATAAAATAAAAAGTTAAAAAAAAAAACACCACAATCTATTTATATTCCAGGTTTAGTTGGGGAAAGTTTCTTTTAAAAAAATTGTTTTGTAAAATTTGTAAATTAACCACTCATTAGGAAAAGACAGACCCATTAGATAGTATTTACAAGCCACACAACCATAAAAGATAAAAATGAAAGCACAATGGTTCTCAAATCATTTTGGTCTCCTTAAAATAATGTATGTATGTCCTTTGGTTTTAGATTATTCTCAAATCAAAGGAAAGAAGAACTTCTAAAACTAAGGTCACTGAAAACTCCTAAACCGTAAACCTTGGCATGTGGAAAACAGTATTAATACCAGCCCAAATCTTTTATAGTAAAAGCATTCTCCATATATTATTTCTTTGAGGTAGATGTGAACAAATACTTTACTAAAAATTGTATTTTACATCTGGGAAAATTCTGCCTGAGGTTGTATACAGAGTATTCAGAGAAGCTACAGTGACCTAGGTATCTTGTCTTAGGTCTATACAATTTTCCTGTATCTGTACAATTTTATAGATCATCTTTCAGCAGGATTTTCAGATAAATTACAGGATAAACTGCTGCATGGAACATGCAAATATACTAAAAAAGTATTCATTGTTTATCTGAAATTCAAAGTTAAGTGAGTGTCCAGTATTTTTATTTGCTAAATCTGACAACTCTATCTTTCAGTATATGTTAAATTTGTTTCAGAAAATACCAAATTTGACAGGAAGAGATTTAATCTTGTGGAAGTTGGGTAATTCTTTACCTTTTAGGATCTTCTTGAGGACCAAACCGCCAAAAATGCTTCCTGCAGAAGCAACTGTAAGAAACAGAATACAAAGAAGTATCATAAATAAAGCAATTCAGTGGATTTCATCTAAAGAATCATATGGGAGCCTGAAATCACTGTTTATAGATACAGAACATTAAAAGATGGTCACTACTAATGAATTCAGTAAAAATGGAGGCACCAAAGAAGTATTATGAGGCTACAACTGTTCAGGGGCAGAATAACTTCTTAGAGATGAGAACCAAATAGCAACTCTTTTTACCTATATTAAACACCAGGGCTGCCTCTTTGGATATTACTATTCCTGATAGAAAAGGATCATAGGAAGACCACAGACTCTTGCTAGTAACCAGAGTTACATGATAACCAGAGTTATCATGCCAATAACTCATATTCCAGTATGAGATTCAATTAAAATTTTTGGCCTTTCTTTTAACCAATTTACTCTTTAGTAAATTTACTCTTTACTAGACTATCAGGTAAGAATTATCTGTACCTAGAGTTCTAAATCTGAACATTCCGGCACTTAGAGCAATAATTCTTCAGGGAAAGACGGTAAGGGAGGAAGCAGGTACCTAAGAGGGGGGAAAAGATCAGAATCCCCTGGAGCCTTTTTTCCCAAATAGAACATGCCTTCCCCCAGAGTGATGCGACCCCACAGTTAAGAATCTAAGAATCACTGCCACAAGAACCAATGGAAATGTGTCTATCCCTCAAGAAATATGTATTCTTCAGGCAGGGAAAAAAGGTTAAGAACCACTGATCTAGGGTGAGAGGCAATACCATTCTCTAAATGTGTGCTGTCCAATACAGTAGCTACTAGCTACATGAGGCTATGTAAATCTAACTAAATTAAATCAAATGAGAAACTGTTCCTCAGTCACACTAGCCACATTTCAAGTGTTCAATAGCCAAGCGTGGCTAATGGCTACGGTACTGAACAGCATAAAGAACATTTCCATCATCACAAAAAGTTCTATCAGATAGCATTGTTCTAGATCTCCAGATTTTGAATGATTCTGGATAAATGATACATATTTCAAAAGGCCTGAGCCCAGGTAGCATAGAATATTTAACAAAAACAATCTTTTTTTTTTTTTTTTTAAACTTACTGTTCCTCACACTGATACACTGATTCTGACCTAAAGGAGTGGGTGATTGTGATTGGGACACGGATGGAAGGTGGTAGCAGGCCGACACCAGTGATTAGCAAGGAGCTAGAATATCAACAAGAAACAAACCACAAACTGTACGTCTCACAGTGTGTCCATGATGTTTCTCAACTGCATATATCACACTGTTCCCTCTAACAACCTTTCTTAGTTTTAACAAGTATCATATCAATAATTGTTGAAAATGGGTCACTTTGGGTGAACATGTGCAGGGAGAGCAATCATTCTGCCTGCTCCACACCCAACCCCAAATTTTCAGCTATGCTTCTAATCTTTCCGTATTAAATAAAGTGCTACCCTTCAAATGCAAAGATGACAGAACACATATTTTTAAAGCCACAGCATTCCCCCAAATTCTCTTTACAGAAGATGATTTTTTAAAAAGCTACGAGGTCAAATATGTTTGGGAAATGCTATATACTACAGCCCATTTTTAAAGATTCACAGTCCGTGCTTGCATATTAAAGGTTCTGAGAAGATCTAAAGTAACAAAACTCATTTGATTTTAACCAGCATTCCTCAAGTTTAGATGACTGCATAACTCCTTTCTCATAATTTATATAAACATCCTGTAGCACACATTTTGGGAAACACTGCAGTAATAATACTTGTTAAAGCCTTCAACAATTACTAATAGGAAAAACTACTGGGTTGGCAAAAAATTTCCTGAAGGAAATGAAGGAAAAATGACATTTTTCATTTTTACCAAGAACTTTATTGAACAACGTATTCACAGTTTTGTTCCACTACCTTCTGCCACTTTTCAGGCAACTTCATAATTCCATCTTCCCAAAACTTTTTATCTTTTTGAGCAAAGAACTGGGCCAGGTGCCTTTCACAGTCTTCAAGGGAATTGAAATTTCCATTAAAAGAATTCCGTAAAGATTGAAATAAATGGAAATCTGAACGTGCAATGTCTGGTGAATACAATGGATGAATCAGAACTTCCCAGCCAAGCTGTACAGTTTTCACCTGGTCATCAAAGAAACATGCGGTCTTGCGTTATCCTGATGGAAGATTATGCATTTTCTGTTGACTAATTCCGGACGCTTTTCAGAGTGCTGCTTTCAGTTGGTCTAACTGGGAGCAGTACTTGTTGGAATTAATCGTTTGGTTTTCTGGAAGGAGCTTGTAATAGAGGACTCCCTTCCAATCCCTCCATATACACAACATCACCTTCTTTGTATGAAGACCAGCCTTTGGTGTTGTTGATGGTGGTTCATTTCGCTTGCCCCACGATCTCTTCCATTCCACCTTATTGTACAGTACCCACTTTTCATCTCCTGTCACAATTTGTTTTAAAAATGGAACGTAACATTCGTTAGGTTTAAGTAGAGAATCACATGCAGAAATACAGTCAAGAAGGTTTTTTCGCTTAACTTATGTGGAACCCAAACATCAATGCAATTAACATAACCAAGCTGGTGCAAATGATTTCTGGTTTAATTTTATTTATTTTTGGCTGCGTTAGGTCTTCGTTGCTGTGTGCGGGCTTGTTGCAGTGGTTTCTCTTGTTGCAGAGCATAGGCTCTTTGCACGCGGGCTTCAGTAGTTGCGGCACATGGGCCCTAGAGTGCGTGGGCTCAGTAGTTGCGGCTCATGGGCTCTAGAATGCAGATTCAGTAGTTGTGTGTGGCACACAAGCTTAGTTGCTCAGTGGCATGTGGGATCTTCCTGGACCAGGGATCAAATCCATGTCCCCTGCATTGGCAGGCGGATTCTTAACCACTGCACCACCAGGGAAGTCCTGCAAATGACTTTCAACACTTGATTTGGATATTTTGAGTATGTCGGCTATCTCCCATGTAGTATAATGTTGATTGTTCTCAATTAATGTCTCGATTTGATCCCTATCAACTTCAACAGGTCTACCCAACCGTGGAGCATCGTCCAGTGAGAAATCTCCAGCACGAAACTTTGCAAACAACTTTTGACACATTCAATCAGTCACAGCACCTTCTCTATACACTGCACAATTTTTTTTTTTTGCGTTTCAGTTGTGTTTTTACCTTTCTTGAAATAATAAAGCATAATATGCTGAAAATGTTGCTTTTTTCCTTCATCTTCAATATTAAAATGGCTACACAAAAATTCACCAATTTTGATAAGTTTTTTCTAAATGCACGCTGATATGACAGCTGTCACAATACAATCTAACAAAATTGTTTTGAATGAAGTTAAAGACAACTAAACACTACTAGAGCCATCTTACAGAAAAAACCTTTTGGCCAACCTAATATATAGTCATCCCTCAGCTTCTCACAGATGGACCATTCCAGCAACAAAATTTTCTGGTTTGTTGTGAGTTGCATTTTTTGCCTCTAAAAGAGATGTGAATATGACCTTACGTGGAAATAGGGTCTTCATAAATGTCATCAAGATGAAGTCATACTGGGTTAGAGTGGCCCTAAATCCAATTGGTGCCCTTATAAGAAGGCCATGTGAAGACACAAACACAAGGGAGGACATTACATGTAGACAGAGACAGAGATTGGAGCAATACATCCACAGGTCAAGAAACACCAAGGGCTTGCTGGCAACTACCAGAAGCTAGGAGAGAGATAAGGAATAGATTTCTCCCTCAGAGCCTCCAGAAGGAACCAACCCTGCTGAGATCTTGTTTGTGGGTTTCTGGCCTTCAGAACTGTGATAGAATAAATTTACTTTGTTTTAAGCCACCCAGTTTGTGATACTTTGTTACAGCAGCCCCAGGTTTAGTTCCCAGCCCTAGCCCAATGACACCAATCCACACTTTCAGGTAAAGATGACAGATTGAACATACACATCTACTTTTACTCCCTCCTGAAATCTCAATAAAATGGAAAAGGAGTATTTTTTAAAGGAATAAACCCACAAAGATAGAGAATAAGAGAGAAAGATGATTATAATAAAATTATAGAAACAGAAAAGCAGAAGGACTAGTGGGAAAGGATTTTGGACTCAAGACCTGAAAAATTGAATTATAAGCCAAAAAAGGGAAAGGTGAAGAAACAACACGAATTATACAACAAAATCCCCAAAGACTCAAAAATGGCAGTATTAGGAACCTCTGGAAGTAGTAGTGGGAGCCAAAATAAGGAGAGTCAGCTGAAAAAATGAATTTAAGAAGTAGTCAGATCTTTAGATTCCCTTCTCCACTCAGCCTTCTAAGGACTGGCCCTCCCTAACCTTGGTGAGGGGGTGGGGAGAGGTTATTCTTTGAAAAGATAGAAGCATGGGTCTCTGGGCTGGGAACTAAAGTTGTACTAAAAACAAACGGATTGAGTGAACATAAACATTGAAAGCTAAGATACAACCACCCCCCATTCCCCCCACCCCAATCCCTCAATCCTAGAATGCTGGCAATCTGGCTTTTTATCTACCTGGTGAAAGACTCTGAACATATGCATAGAAAAATCTAGAAGAATATATACTGAATGTTAATAATTATCTCAAGGGGTGAGATTACTGAAGAGTCTCATTTTCCATAATATATGTTTCTGTAATGTTATAATGTTTCATGACAAGCACATATCGCCTTTCCTCCTGTCAAAAAAATAATAAAAATAATAAAGAGACAATAAGCATAAGAGAAAGGCCCCTTACACTAGACGGGCTGAAGAGGTCCATTAGGCTCAAAATGTCTATGGAATTCAGTTTCTTGCCAAAAGCTATTGTGGCTCAAGTCCCTTTCTTTGAGTGAAATCAACCCTGCCACCTTGAGCACAGTTTACTGGATCAGAATCAATGCACAAGCTAAGAGAACCATATGCAGACCAATATCACCCTAGCCAGGTAACTAACCACCTCTCTCACGAATGGTGGGAACTCTGTCCAATCAGAGTGGAGTTCATGTGGAGTAACAGCAAACCAAACTATCATACCCCTCTTGAGGATGTTCACTGCTAGGTAAACAAAGAGAAGACAGGTCATTCCAGTTCAGGTGAGAAAATGTCTTGTAGAGCCTAAAGTACTATCCAGTCTCAACTGGGACTCAGGGTGACTCCTCTAAGGCTGATGGGACAACTTCATTCCAAAGTATTCTTCAATAAACCTACACACACACACACACACACACACACACACACACACAGCCAAAAAACAGTCAGACAAAAAGGTTATCACTTCACAAGTTCAAGAAAATTAATTGTGTCAGGGCCACTCAATGCATCAGCTTTCCAAGAGTACAGGCAAAAATGATGAAAGAGTAAGAGCCAAATGGAAGAGATATATATTTTCAAATTAACTGCAAGTTAGGATTATCAAAGTACGCACCATTCATCATTTAATTTTTTTTTTGGCTCTTTTCCAACTACCAAAGGCTGGACATGAACGAAAGAGGATACAAAATTCAATGTAATATAATTTAGCTATGAAAAAGGAGGTTAAAACCAAGAGCAAGAGTTAGATTGTTTCTGAGCAATCTAAACTTAAACCAGTAAAATAAATAATCCTTTGATAAGTCATCCTACTCACCTTTCCTGTATGACAGATTTGTAAATCTATCACCAGATACTTATTAATCACTTAAGTTTAATTATGGAACAACTCTGGAGTAATAACATAATAAAAGATTATGACTAATTGAAATTTTTAAATAAACTATAACATAAAGCATGACAAAACAAAGACAGAAATCAATATATTTTCTTCCTCCACTTACTAGTTGTTACACAATGAAGAGTATTTGCCTGGTGCTTAGAATTTAATGCTTCTATGGAAATCACTAGCTCTCCTTCTAGCAATGCTCCCTTTGATATTCTTGCTGTTTCACACCTCCAGTGAATAATTAAATATTTCAGTATCTGAAAAGGGCACAATTCAAAGAAAACACAACCTTCTTTAAAAAATCATGGTAATAATAAACTTGTATGACACAGTTAAATTAATAATTCTCATTTCCAAAAACTAATATTCTTGCTTGCAAAATGTCAGATTTACAATTGTTAAGAACGAAGCATTGTGTCTAAACAGAAGAAACAGCTAGGTGAGTGACATAAAAAAGGAGACAGCGAAATTCAACACAATGTCCAAGACAGGAAAGGGAGACAAAAAATTGTTTTATTCAAAGGATAAGTTCATCTGGAAATAATAATTTGAAAAAATTAAGTGGGAGTTTGTTTTTCCTGTTTTATTTTTTTCTTCTCCCTAAATAAAAGCCAACATGAAGATTATGAATAAGAATGGCATCTGCTTGTGAATCACCTTTACCTTTCATTAAATCAACACTTCTGAGGGTCAGAATACTAGTTGAGAGCATTGGCTCCAGAAGCAGATGCCTGGGTTTGAATCCCTGATGAGCCAAACACTAGCATGGGACCTTGCACAAATTACTTAACTTCTCTGTACCTCAGCTTCCTCATTTATAAAAATGAGGACAAATCTACCACATACAGCAGCTGCTGAACGTAAACAAAACAATATGTGCAAAATGTTTAACACAGTGCCTGGTATATAGTAAATGCTTAATAAATATTAGCTATTATTTCTAACAAATTCATCTGCACACAATATTTTAAGTTTAACAGGTCTCCACGATATCTTGGTAAAACATTCAATCTTGATGAGACCATTTTAAAATAAAATATATTGTATTTAATTTCCATTACTATTTATGAAAGTAGACTCTCACTTCCACACTGAGGTACCATAGCGAAAATTATTACACGCCCCCCCCCCTTTCTTTTTAAAGGCAGGGAGATCCCAGCATGAGAACTTGGGAACTAAGATCCCAATCTGTACCAGTTTGTAAGAAAGGTTTCCAGACATTTCTACAGTCTAACACTTTCCTTCACACATCCTCTGACTTACTGTGCTCCCTCTGTTCAGATTTTCCCGCAGTTTCTTTATCCATAATGAGAGAGCAGTTGGGAAAAGAACATCAGCCTGTGAGTCAGAAGCTCTGGGTTCTATGCTAGGTTCTGTCATCTGTAAAATCTAAACCTCCAACTCTCTCTGATAACAAAGAAGGCAGGAAGCCTGGGAGAACTCGAGGTGCCTTCAGGTCAACTCCTTGTGGCCTCTGGTCCTATTTCACCTGCCTAGTAGTTACGTACTAGTAGTTAATCTGTCTAATACGAGGCCAGTAGTTAAGAATTCAATCATGTAAGGCTGTAAAAACGCTGTCATGAATGAACAAAGGTGGCAAGTCGGGGCCAGGTGTTCAGTCCCACCCCCCAGAGCATCTCTGGCGCGTGGTGTGGTCCGAGCTGGGTGAGGGAGGCCTCCGAACCTCAGCCTCTCTTCAGGCAGCTGCTCTGGGACCTGACCCAGGAATCCCCTCCACACCTCGGTTGACCCGCGGGCCGGATACGGCTTTCCCTCGCTCCCACTTGGCACCGGATGGCCCCGACTTCCCCCCAGGTCGCCCACCCCCGCTTTCTGCTCGCCCTCCCTGGCACGGGCGGGTCCTCCTGGGCTGGCATCCGGGCTTGAACCTGGGCGTCCGCTGAGGTTTGGCAAACACTTGAGCTGCCTGAGCCTCGGTTTTCTCAGCTGTCAGGTGGGGGCGACACCAGCGCTCAGAGGACGGCCATGCCACCCACTGACCAAATTCCCCTCACTGAGCACCCCGCGGGCTTTACTGCCCAGATGCTCCCACGCCCCACTTCTCCTCTGCTCCTCACAACCCCGCGAGGGACACGCTGACTTTCACCGAATCCTGTCATTCCCGAACCTTCCTTCTCCCCCTCAGGCAAAGCCAGACCCCTCTGCCCAAACTTCGCGGCCTCCTCACAAGGCCCGTCTCCTCAGAGTGTCCTCCTCCGCTTTCACTCCCTTCCCGGCATCACCTCGCAGACAGCCACGGCCGTCCCCTCCATTCCGCGCGGCGAGCAGTAGCGACGCCCAATCGCTGGGCGCCCGCCAGGGATTCGACCTCCGCCCGCGCCCACGCCCACGCCCACGCCTGGCCGCGCGACGCCGTCCCTTCCCGCCCGAGCGCGCGAGCGAGCCCCGCCCACCGGTTCGCCGCGCCTGCGCACTCAGCGCCGCTCCGCCCCGCTCTTCTCCCCTGCGGCGAGCAGCGAGGACCTGCTAGGAGTGGTGCGGAGGGTTTCCGCGGTAGCGGAGGTCCGTGGGCCGGCCGCTGGGCAGGCTGCGGGGTTGGGGAGAGCCCGCGGGTGGCAACCGAGGCTGCAGGCGAGCAAGAATGAGGACGGGCCACCATTCCTCCCTTCCTCCCGAAAGAACTTTTCCACGGTCCCAGCGCGAGGTGCAGCCCTCAGCTCTTTGCCTCCGCCGGGAGAAGGGCTGCCGGTGCCGGAAGCGAGATCCCCAAACCGGTGCTTGACCTCCAAACAGTCTCACCTCCAGGGGGGACTGCCCCAAGTGCCCCAGGCCAACCTCTGGTTTCCCACCCTTGGCAAGTTAAAAAAAGAGTTAAATTTGAATTTCAGATTTTAAAAAATAATAATTAAAAGAAAACAATTTTTTAGTCATATGTGTATCCCATGCAATATTTGGGACATATGTATACTAAAAAAAAATTCGTTCTTCTGAAATTCAGGACTGGGCGTCTTGCATTTTATCTGGCAACCTGTCCCAAGCAGATCCCCAGCTTAATCCCAGGGTGCCCAGCCAGCCCCTAGGCAGGATCTGGAAGGGCACAAGCCCCCCAAGTTTGTGCACTAAATATGCCAACGACAGGACCTGGATTTCTTAGGCTCCAGCTGAAAGAAGCTCCGGCGATTTCCAAGAGCATTCCCAACTGATCGGGAAGGTAGTCCTCCAGAATGCAGCTGCTGAACTCAGGGCTTTTCACGGAGGAGCATGGTAAGAGGGGCTTGAGCCCAAACTGATGATTTGGCAGTTGGTTTCTCAGGCATCCAAAAGAAAACTGGTGAGAGAGAGTCCTGCCTGGCCTGCCTAGCAGAGCGTTGCCCAAGGAGAAGGGTGGTGCAGGGTTTTGGCTGCTTTCCTTCAAGGAAAATTCTTCCACCCCAGCTCCAGAAAGCCAGGACTGGGCAGAACAGGCAGGGGAGCTGGCAGAGTGCCTGTCCAGTACATAACCTTGGTGCTACTCCAGAGGACATGACTATTGAGACCTGAATCACAGAGCCTTGTCCATCTTTGCTCAGCACTGTTGACCACCCTCCCCATCTCTGTTGCTCAAGAGGTAGATCTATTGCAGAAAGGTGGGTTTTATTTATGGAAAATTCATCATAAAACCATCTCGGACTTGATATGAGAACTGACTTTTTGGGGAATCGTTGGAGCCTTCCTCTCCCTTTCACTCTCTTCTCTCTCGGGTGTCCCCTATAGGAAGGGGAGTTGCCAAGGGGAAGGGAGCTAAGATTGAATGACTACCTGTTGTAGGATACCACTGGCTCTTTACATCAATTTTTTTTACCCTCACAAGTATCTTGTGAGATAATTGTTATCTTCACTATCTGATGGGTGAGAAACCAAGATGCTGAAGATGGCTCTTTAAAATATTTCCCATGGAGAGTGTTGGCTCAGCAGAAAATGCCCCACCTTGAGAATGACACTGGGAAGGAAGGGTGGAGGAACAGCTGCCAATGTAGAAGTACTTCAAGTGAGTTGGTTGTCCTGCTTCCAGCTCTTGGCCTTGGAGTGAGCATCAGGGATGAGCATGCAATGGAATACCCAATACCATCCTAGATGCAGGGGAGGCCTAACAGAGGTGGCCAGGGACACAGCCAGATGTAGGCAGAAGTGAGGAAGGGAGCCTGTGATCCAAGGGCCTGCCATCGGGATTGCCACCACATAAGCCATTGTAGTCAGCAAAGTTTGATGCAGGCTTGCCATGTGGTGGGCACTTACTCTGTGCTAAGTGGTCTTCACCTTTCCTTTATCTTAAGTAATCCTCCCAATCTTGTTAAGGGAAGTGTTATTATCATTGTTTTATTAATGATCAGAATGAGCTTCCAAGAAGAGGTTGTATGACACTGAGTTTGTAAATGGCAGAGCCAGAATCTCAAATAAAAATCTCTTAACCACTCATTCCTTCTCCCACGTGGATATGACTGCCTAACTGCTTGTGTCAGAGTTCTGTAGTACAGGGATATTAACATTACCATGAGAAGCCAACCCCTCCGTGCAAAAGCTAAGACAGTGAACTCAGGTACCCTCATCTCCCTACAAACTAACACTTGAATGAGCCACAGTTCCCACCCTTCTTTCGCCCATCGGTGTGTGCCCCCATCCTGTTTGAGGTCTAGTAATTAACATACTATTGGACTGACTCCACATTATTAAAACTGTTTTTACTTAGACCCCATCCTCAGAGCAGTGGAGTGTTAGAGCCAGAAGGGATTGTAGTAGAGGTTATCAGGGATCCCCAATAGATGAAAAAATTTGAGACCCAAAGAAACGAAATGACCTGTGTGAGGTTAAGGTCACCTTAGTCAACCAGGTCAACCGAGGAGCCTTTGGATGCTGCTTTGGACATCTTCAGCCCTGGAGTTCAGGGTCATATTACCAGTGTCTTCAGAGGGCCAGTTCTCCCCTGTCCTTAGACTTAGTGGCATCTTGACTCTGCATTCCTCCACCTACCTCAGGATTTGGATTACTGTTGCATGTCCACTTTGGGACATGCTGTTTATTCTGAGAAAAATGCCCTGTCTGGGCAAAAGAGCCCCGGATTGATTCTGACCCAAACCCAAGGGTTTGAGCGGAGCCAGAACATCCTAGGGAATGCTACCAGGTGAACAGTGACATTTTAGGAACTGTTGAGCTGTCTTTCCCTTCTGAATGTGCCCTCTCTGTGTATATCATTCCTGGATACTTCTTAGGAGCTACCTGGTTCTCAGGCTCCCCTACAGCATTCAAAGGCCCTGAAGAGATGACCCTAGGCACTTACGTGGAAAATATCCCTGAGGTCCCCCTTATCAGGCTGTTGCAAAATTAAGTCCACTTGAGTAGTTTCTTTCCCCCTGGGAATCTGTGGAGAGCCTGCTTCTCATATAGGCAATAGGAAAGGGTTAACTGCCTCTCTCGGGTCCTGAGCCAAGACTGTGCCCCACCAGTTCCCATAACCGGGTTTCCTGAAATGGAGCAGGTCCCAGGTGCCTCTCCACTAATCACATCCCTGGAAATGGGGCCAGGAAGCTCAGATTAGCTCATCCCTTCACCTTCTTGAGGCCTTCTCCACCTGGAGCACAGAATCTGGGGCAGCTTCATGACTCACCTTCCTCTGCTTCCCTAACAGGGGTCAGAAAGGGATATTCTCGCAGAAGAATATTAGATTATGGGGGGCACTAGAGGCTATAGTGGTGCTGACTTCTGTGCCAATTCTTGCACTACAGCAAAGGAAAGATTCTCCCCCCAAGACGATATCACTGTTTGTATAACTAGAGTATTTCTTCTTCACCCCCGTTCCCTATGTTTTCTTCCTCTCCTTCTTAGAATGACTGACTATGATACTGGGTAGCTTCCTGTTTTTCCTGGCTGATAATCAGCCTTTGCACAGAATCTCTGATTTCTCATCTACTAGTAGCAGGTTCTGGGGCCAGCCCAGGATAGCATTCCTTTCCTGTTAGTGTCTGGTTTCTCCTCTTTCTAGATAACCCATAAAATGTATATCACAAAGTGGTTCTGCTCTCCGTAATTGGCTTTTTACTTTCTCTCTAGGCAGAGCTGGCTTTGTCCTGCCAGCTGGTGTCCACCGGAAGGGAAGTATTCTTTGTAGCATAGAAGACTCAGGAATGGAAACAGCAGTGTGATCTGGTCACATATGGCCAAGTAAACCAATTGATTCAAAGGCCAAATGATCAACTTTACTTGAAAGACAAGTAGGCTAACTGGGACAAAGAATCTTCTTCTAGGTGCTCCATTAAAGAAGACACTGGATCCACATGTTCAGTCTTGGTTCACTTGTTGTATGATTACAGTACTCTGCAGTATTTTTCCAAGAATGCTGGTGTACGAAGTCTTTAAAGCTAGTAGTATGGAAACTTGGTTGAGCTTATCTTTCACTGGTCTCCAAAGTTGACTTGATTTTCACCCATTCTAACTTTAAGGCCGCTTCTATCTTCTGTTTCCCCAACTTTCACTCTCACCAGCTGAGATAAGGCTGTGGGATCAAAAGTCTAAAAGGGTCAGGATGTCTTCATTCTTTTCCCATTTTACTAGTCACTTTAGGTGTTATGTTCTAGTTTTCCACAACTAAAATAGGAAAATTCTCCCAGGAATATGGTTAAAATAACATCTGTGAAACAATTGGAGAGTTTTAGAATCTTTAAATTAGAAGAAATCTTAGAATTCATTTAATCTAGTACTTCCCAACCAGAGGAGCAATATTTTTTCCAATTCATTTCCTTTATCTCCACCCCTCCTCCTGAATAGCCTCTCTCTACCTCCTTCCTCAACCTATTCCTTGTAACCAAGGCAGAGAATTGATCTAGTTTGCATATTTTGTGTATTTAGGATTGGGAAATACCTCCCTGATTTCATGCAAGAGTCATTCCAACTGTCCTGACAAGTTGATACCTAGCTTTTACTTGAATTGTTGAATTTACTTGAATTGATGAATTTACTTGAATTGTTGGGAAAGATGCCACCTCAGAGGCAATCCATTCCAGTTTTGGACAGCAGTGGTTTGGTAGAGTTTTCCATTATATTGAACTGAAATCTCTCCTGCTGTATCTTCCACCCATTGGTCCCAGCTCTGCCCTTTGAAACCACAGAGAATTCATCTAATCCTTTTATAAAGGGTAGAGGGGAATACCCAGAATTCTTATTGTTAACTTGTCACAGTGGTTCAGAACTGGCCTGGATGATTGTATTACAGATGTCCTTTGCTTTATACACTAGCTATGTTCCTGAAACGTGTAAACCCAGTTTTGTGTAAATCAAATCCTTTTAAACATACTGGGAAACTGTCTGAAAGGAACGCTGTTATCAGTTCTTTCATTAACTAAAAATTCCTTTTGTAATGCAAATAACCACCCCGTCCCCGCATTTAACCTTTCTTGCAAGTCTAGATCTTCATACTTGATGTTTTACTTGAGGGGAGATTTGCCTACATACAAAACAAGTAAAATAATGATAATAGCAATAGCTAACATTTGAGCCCTTATCTGGCTCCAGGTGTCACGCACCTGACATGCATTATTTAATTTCTCACCACAACTTCCCTTAGAATGATTTCCACTGTTGTGGAGAGGCCACAACAGTGAGAGGCCCACGTACCGCCAAAAAACAAAAAACAAAAAAAAAGAAAGTGATGGCCCAGAATTTCAACAAGGTCACAAGACTCTAGAACCTTGTGTCTTTACCACCGGGAAGTTTCAAATGCCAATAATAGTTGAAATGACTAACTCCTAGCTATGTGCCACAGCACAAGTAAATCAGGCTACGATACAGACAACTGACCTGAGATTTCTATAGCTTCAAAGATGGACACAGAATCTACTCTTTTTGGGTTCTGGCACTGTAAGTTTCCCAGCACAACTCACATTTTCCAGTGCAATTTGATCAAGGAACCCCAAAGACATCCCTTCAGTTATTAGCACTAAGCAGATACTGCCAAATTTTATTTCAGATATATGGGTATCATCAGACACTTTTTCATGGGAGTTTGTGTACTCCCAGGGCTTTGTGGCATAAGCTTCTTAGAAGAAAAAAGTAGTTCATTATTGCCAGGTAAAAGCAAAAGTATTGAGAATCGTGGTTGAGCCCAGCCTGTTCCTAGGTGAGTTGGAATCATTCAAATGTGTGGGGTTTTTTTTTGTTTTTTGTTGGGTTTTTTTGTGGTACGCGGGCCTCTCACTGTTGTGGCCTCTCCCGTTGCGGAGCACAGGCTCCAGACGTGCAGGCTCAGCGGCCATGGCTCACAGGTCCAGCCACTCCGCGGCATGTGGAATCCTCCCAGACCGGGGCACGAACCTGTGTCCCCTGCATCGGCAGGCGGACTCTAAACCACTGCGCCACCAGGGAAGACCTCAAATGTGTTTTTAGGTCCAGTTTCTAATGGTGCTTAGGTTTGCAAGTTAAAAATAGTTTGGGAGGGATGGTCCGTCAATAAGTACTGTTTTAAATCCACACTGGACAAAGATAAATGGTTGTAATACTTCTATGTTCTCAAATCAGTTCCAGTTTCTCCAATTTAGTCAACAACAGCATGCACTCACAACATTGCTCAGCTCAGAACGCATCCCGTGAGGCTCCTAGAACCCCAGCCTTTTCCACACTATAGAAGGGAGCTCCAGGTAGGGCTCTTCCGTCCTCCACACCCCTCCTCCGCAGACCACCGTCAGAACTCCCCATTTGACTTGAGACTTTATCTTGGCTCATCCTCAGACTTTTGCTTTCAAATACATGATCATTCTTTGCAAATCATGTCTGAATTGGTGTTACACAGGCCTCCTGGTCCACAGTCATCTTGGGAAATCAGGTCAGTCCTTGTAAGCCCTGGAGCTCCCATCGCAAGCCCACCTTTCTGACCTTTACTTGTACAGCACGCTTGTTTACAACCTCAGGTCATAGACTTAGGTGAGGAAATATGTAATTTTCTTTCTTTCTCGACCTAGCTCTTCAGCCCCCATTTCTACTAATGGCAGAAAAATAGTAAACCACGCCGATTCCGGACAACTCAATCATCTCAAGTTTTAAAGTCAGTCTCTTAGGATTCTCCTCCCAATCCCCTTCTCACAATGTTCTACTTTGTGGTTTATGTATTATTCTGATGCCAGGGAACAGGCTTTACGGTCAAGTGCCCTCTTGCCTAACTGATAAACTCTAGCCTTCACTTGGTCTTGGCCATTAGGCACTGCACCTGCTGCAGAGATGATGTTCTCTGGTGAGTGGAAGCTGTGGTCTTGGTATAGACAAAGAGCAGTGATTGCTTCGTGGGGAGCTCAGTGGTGGCTCCCACTTCAGCTCTTCCTGGTATATCTGAGCCTCTATTGGGTCCCTGGCTTGGGCCACATACCCCCTCAGCCTCTACTGTGGGGTGCTCACCCCCTACCCTGCAGCAGTCCCTGCAGGCACCCAGTTCTCAGCTCACTCTCACTCTCCTCTCAGGGGCTGGGCACCAAGGAATTTTTCCGATTTCCTCCAAAGGTCGACAAGCCAAGGAGACTTGGGCTTAGGGGGTGAGAAGCCTGGGAGTGGTGAGGAGATGGAATACATCTCAGACCTACTTTGCCTACACAGGTGACGGCGCTACTTCTATTCTGTGGCAGTTGCCCTTGTGGACACAGGGTACGTTGAAAGGCTGTGTCTCCTCAGAGTTCCAGGAATGAAGTGGAGCATGAACCCCCTCTGTCTACTATTGTTTGGTGGGGGGGAACAGAAAACAAAACTCCACTGTTGCACCTAGTTGTTCTTGTACAACAAGAACAACTCTCTTGTTCTCCTTTCCCAATCTTTTTCAGTTTTGCTCCAAGCTCAAAAAGGATTATATTTTCTCTGTGAAGGGGAAACTCACATGTTCTTTCCAACTCGACAGTTGATGGCATAAACTGAACTTTAGGTTCATCAGGTTCTGGCTCTTGAGATGTCTCTTGGATTAAAAAAAAAAATCCCTCTCAAGAACCTGGCTCTTACAATTAAAAAGACTGAAGCTTTCAAGAACATCTTCTCTGCAATAAATTTTAAAAGGTCTAGTTAAGAGTTCAAAAACCAAGACTTTGATCTTCTGTATCATTTCTATGCGGAGGGCAGTACATCTAGAAAGCGCTTGCCGCTGCTTAAGTGATGGGGGATAGATTAGGGGTAAAAGAAATGGAAAACACATTGTTTGGTATGAAAACATCCAGTTGCTTCTGTTTACAACAAGGAATCACCTTCTCCCCCAAGGTCTTTTCCGTTTTTCACTGATTTGTTGCACAGGTATCTACATGTCTGCTCTGCAGAGGATACAGCTGTGATAGGGATATTCTCTCTTCCCTCATGGAGCTCATCCTCTTAAGAGGAAACACGACCAGTGGGCAGTAACGGTGCAGTACGGAGTGATACCAGAAGGCCCCTGCCCCAGACTTGGAGCCCAGGGAAGGCTTTGTGTGAAGGAAGCAACAGCGAGAACTTTAGACTTTATCCCAAAGGTGTTGGGGAGCTACTGAAGGGTTTTCAGCAAAGAAGTGATCTGTCAGATTGTTGTGTTAAAAAGAGCACTCAAGCTGCAGAGTGGTAGATAAAATGACCCAGGAACAATGCATAGAAGGAGAAAAGGGCCTAGAACAAAACACCATCACCAACAATAACAACAAAATTACTTGACAAGCAGAAAAGGAATTCACAAAAGAAACAAAGGAGGGACCACAGGGGCTGAAGGAAAACCAGGAGAGTGTGGCAACCCTAAACCAAAGGAAGAACATTCCAAGAAGCAGGCACAAGTAGAGTCCATTGCTGCCGAGAGAACTGGTAAGATAGTAATTGGAAGTTGACACTGGTATTTAGCAATAGGATTATTGACGACCTGGTTGAAAGCAACTTTAGAGGACTAGAAGCTATATTGCATTGGATTAAATCAATTGCATCAAAGCCTGTCTATCCCCTTCGCTTGCCGTCTGTCTCTACACTGATATCTTCCAAATGCATATCTTAGTGCAGACCTCCTCTTTTTTTTTTTTTTGGCCACGCCAGCAACATGCGGGATCTTAGTTCCCCAACCAGGGATCAAGCCCGTGCCTGCTGCAGTGGAAGCTCAGAGCCTTAACCACTGGACCGCGAGGGAATTCCCTAGACCTCCTCTTTGAGCTCCACACCCAGATACAATGGATGACTCAATGTCTCCAAGACCAACACTCTCTCCACCCAAACCTCATCTCGGCAAATGGTACCTCCCTTCCTCCAGTGGCACAGTCCATCCATGAAAAACCCTTTTTCCTCACGACCACCCCTATATCTAACCCATCACCACATCTTGTCAATCCTTTCCACCTATGTGTTCCTCCATCTCCACTGCCAGCATCCAAGTTCAAGCTACCATCTTCTCTCTCACCTGAACCACGGTGGTAGCCTTCTAACTGGTTTCTCACATCAAATTACATACCCCTCTAACCTGTTCCCCACACAGCAGCTGGAGTAATCTTTTAAAACTACAAAGTTGATCACTTCGCTTCCTTGTTTCAAATCATTCACTAGCTGCCAGGACTCTAAAGGTAGAAACCCAAATTCTTTAAATGGCCTAGTAAGCCCTGCATGATCTAGCCCTTGCCTATCTTCCTAGCCAGCATTCACCACACAATTCCTCTGTCTTCCCTCTCACTGTCCCTCTCTCTGTTTCTCACACCATGCCTCCTGCAGTATCACACACTCTGTGTCCCTGTAGCCAAGAACATGGTTCAAATGTCAGACTGTCTGAGGTAAAATCCTAGTTCTACCCCTTCCAGGTTCAATGACCTTGGGCATGTCACTTAATGTTTCAATGCCTCTGTTTCCTCTTCTGTAGACTGGGGTTAAAACTTACTTCTTAAAGTTGTTACAAGAAGGAAATGAAATGTTCTGTGTAAAGTATAGAAACAGGGAATTCCCCAGCAGTCCAGTGGTTAGGACTCGGTGCTTTCCCTGCTGGGGCCTGGGTCCCATCCCTGGTCAAGGAACAAAAATCCCGCAAGCAAGCCGTGAGGCACAGCCAAATAAATAAATAAATACATAAATAAAGTATAAAAATATAGTCCCCAATTAATGTTAGCAACTGCTAATATTATTCCCCGTTCCCTGCCTGGTTAATGCTTCTCATATTTCAGATCTCAGCTCAAATTACCTGCGTGACGCCTCCCTCGTGCTCCCACCAGCCCACCACACCACAAACTCCCTAACCAGGTTATGACTGTTAAATTCTCACATAGCATCCTGAACTTTTCATTCATTCGACAGTACTTTGTGATTATATACCCGAGGGATTATTTTATTAATATCCATCAGCGCTACCAGCCTGTAAGCTCCAAGAGGACAGAGACAGTGTCCATTTTACTCATTATTAGATCCCCAGATCCCAGCACAGTGTCTGGCATATAAAGCAGGTAGGTTTTGGATGAATGTTTGATTGAAAAGGAGGCAAAGAAGTGGAGCCAATGAGTTCAAATGACTCTAGAAGACTATCATCATAAAGATTAAGGGCAAGACATGGAGAAGGATCTGGTTTTCTCACTACATTTTTAAGCTGGCAGATACTTGAGCATGTTTAAATGCTGATGGGAAGGAGCCAGAGGAGAGGGAACTCACCAGAAGGGATGAGAGCCATGGGGCTGTGCGAGGGGATGGGACTTAGGGCAGGAGCAGGAAGAATCAGTCTCAGACAGAAGGAGGGACACCTCTTCCATGGTATAGGAACGAAAGCTGAGAATTCAGCTGTGCCTGTAGGTTTGGTGGCAGGAAGTCCTACCAAGACCTTTCCATGAATCTTGGTAATGTAAGCAGCAAACCTGGATTTATCCGAGAAGCTCAGCATATTTGGTGGACATCACTCCATTCACTTTTGCCACTCATGTAAAAAGAAAGCAGATATTTTCTTCATCATTGACTGTACTAACGCACTACAGAGCAAAATAACAAGTTTCCAAAGCAACTCAGTTACAGAGCTGAGACAAGCAATCTCAGTGTTCTCTTTATTGAACATGCCTCCTCCCCAAATTGGGAAACAGTATGGTAAAATGATAATATGGTAAAATAATAGCTGGCACTAGTTGAGTGCTTACCACGTATGGGGCACTGTTCTGGTAATTTATCTGCAATAACTCATTTGATCCCCACATTACGATGTGGAAGCTGAATTCCAGGGAGGTTAAGTAACTTGCCCAAGGTTAACAGGTGGAGGTGGCAAAACTAGGTTTTAAACCCAGGACACCAGGACTTCCCTGGTGGTCCAGTGGTAAAGAATCCGCCTTCCAAAGCAGGGAACACGGGTTTGATCCCTGGTCGGGGAAGTAAGATCCCACATGCTACGGGGCCACTAATGCCGGGCGCCACGACTACTGAGCCTGGTCGCCTCAACGAGAAAGCCATGTGCAGCAAACCACAGAGCTCGCGTGCCAGAACTAGAGAGAGAACCCGCACGCTACAACTAGAGAGAAGCCTGCACGCCACAACAAAAGATCCCTCATGCCTCAGTGAAGATCCTGAGTGACACAACTAAGACCCAATGCAGCCATAAAAAAAATAATAAAATAAAATAAAATAAACCCAGGAGTCTGATTCCAAAATTGATACTTTAAAAATTTTTTTTATTTTATTGAAGTATAGTTGATTTTCAACGTTGTGTTAATTTCTGCTGTACAGCAAAGTGATTGTTGTACATATATATATTCCTTCTCATATTCCTTTTCATTATGGTTTATTACAGGATACTGAATACAGCTCCTTATGCTCTACAGTAGCACCTTGTTGTTTATCCATTCTATATATAATGTTTTGCATCTGCTAATCCTAAACTCCCAATCCATGCCTCCCCAAAATTGATGCTTTTAACCACTCTTCTATACTCCCTCTCTAGCAGAGGGGAAAGAACATATGAGGAATCAGAAGACCTGGTGTCTCTATTACGAACTAACTCTATGTGCTTGGGCATTCGCTTAGGTGTCTGAGCATCAGTTTGCTCATCAATAAAATGAGAATGAGAACATTTACTTTATGAGGCTTTTAAAAGGGTTATGCGATGTTGAAAAGGGGAAATCACTATATACAAGATATTATTGTCATGTTTATCATAAGATCTAATATCCTTGTCTTCTAGTTGGGTCACAATCTAATAGGCTATCATGGAGACCCTCGGTTCCCATAACCAGTACAGCAGCAGCAGGTTGGCTGATTCTCATCCCATCAGCTTTAACATCCCTGACCAAGTCTCCTTGATGACCAAAAGCACACCTCGGTGCTCCCTTCCTCCTGAATGCACTCACTACTACCTTTGGGAACAGCTGCAGCTTATGCCCTCACTTCTTTGATTTTGTTGCCTGAGGAGTGACTGTTAAAAAATAAGTAGACTGAATTACAGCTAACAGTGAAGTGCACTCCGGAAGGCCAAGTTCCAGTTTGGTGGTAGAATCCTGGTTCCGGTTTAATGGTGGAATCTGACTATCAGAGCTGGGAGAGAACTTCAAGTTCTTCTTTTAGTGCAACTAACACAACAACCCCTCTCCCAACCCATTTTATAGACTAGGAAAACTGAGGCCAGGTAGGTGAGATGACACAACTAGTTTGGATTGGTAGCAGGCTTTTTTTTTTTTTTTTTTTTACCTTGAAAATGTTTTCAAGTGGGTTTAACACAAACGATTTCACCTTACCAAAATCATATCTGGAAAGTACTTCAAATACTTACATATTTGTTTCATTATGTATACCTTTTCAGAAAGGAGCCAAATCCTAAAATGTCATTACTCATAAATAAACAAAACCTTAAACCAATAATTCAGGCAAAGCCCATTCTTCACATTGCCCTTACTTGGCCATTTCAAGCATTTCTCAGGTAGAAACAGGCCCACATCTTCAGGGGCAGTAAAATCTAATGGTTCAATTCAGACTGCTCTGTACAAAGCTCAGTCTATTATTACTAGTTCATCTCTTAGCTTAGTCTCCTAGTCTGAAAGAACTGTACCTATCTCTTAGAGCTGGCGTTGGGGAGGGGGGGTCACATGAAATAACACACTTTTAGCACCTACCTGGCACTCTATAACTTTATGATTTGGGCATAATTCTTTCCTCTCTTAAGGAGATAGCAATTCACTATTCGATGACCTTAGACCACTAGACATTAGACCACTCCGATGCTACTAAACCAAGGAGAAACCCAGCTGTGACAGGCTGAGATATGTCCGTCCCCACCCCCATTCCCTTTTAAGACAGTGAGTAGGCCGGAATTCTGGTTGATAAATGAGAGGAGCTGAGAAGGAGCTGAGAGAAGCTGCAGTGATGACTGTTCTGAGAATCTGATCTGCGAGGAGACGAATCTCCACATGTACCGTGGAGATGCTTTGGGAAAGACAGCCGGCCTACCTGACCGAAGGAGGACCAGAGAGAGAAGGGCTGGATGAAAGAAATGCTTAAAGGGAGATGGATTGACTGGAGGTGCCCAAAGAGGAAAAATTGAAACGGGAAACAGAGGCTGAATATTGGGAAATCTTCTGGACGGTGAGTGCCATTAAAGGAGGCATTGCGTGTCCCGGGGATACAGATTTGGGGCGAAAAGCGTAGCAGGGACAAAGGTGGGCTACTCAAACTGCGGAGACAGAGCCCCCAAGCTGTGGGGGGTACCCGGATGGCCCGAGGGTGACCAGGGCCGGCGAGGACCGGAAGGCGGGGCTCTGGGGGCACTCACAGGGTAGGCGGGGGGTGGGTTGGGGGGGGAGGTCGGGAGCCGGCAGAGGAGCCGACGCCGTGTTAGCCCCGGGGAAGGTCAGCGACCCCGGGCCGGGGAGCTGAGCGGAGACCCGAGAGAGGCCGCGGTTGCCATGGCGCCGGGCGGGGAGGGGGTGACTCGGGCCCCGCCCCGAGTCCCGCGGGGCTGCCGGCTCCAGATGGTCCCGAGCCTCCCGCGGGAGCCGGCGGCCTGCGGCAGGGGGAGGCTATTGTCCTCCTTCCGCGGCGCCGCAGTCCCGCCGCTCGCGCCCGCGCCCCGCCACCGCCGGCCCCGCGCGCTCCCCGCGCCGCTCGCGCCCCGTGACAGCGCCCGCCTGCAGCCTGCCGTGCGCCCCGCCGCCGCCCGCAACCGCCCCTCGCGGCTGGGCTGCGGGCGCGGCAACGACCGGTGCGCCCCCGCCCGCCGCGCTCCCGGCTGTCCGGCCGGCGCTCCGCACCGAGGTAGGTGCCGGTGCCCGTGCCCGCTTTGTCCCGGCCGGCGGGGCTGTGCGCTTTGTGCGGCCGCGTGCGGTCGGCGGGGTCGGGGTCGGGGTCGGGGTCGGGGTCGGGGCCGGGGCCGGCCAGGGGAGCAAGGGTGGGAAGATGCGGCTCCTGGCGCTCGCTCCCACTGGGTCCCGGGGACAGGATGGAGAGTCAAGTGCCAGCCACCCAGGTACCCGTGTGCGAGCAGCGGGGATCGAGGCTTGCGGGACGCGGGCCTTTCCGGAGACCAGAGAAGAGTCTGGAAGAGTTGGGGCTGACAAACGCGTTAAGGGATCGGGTCGCTGGGCTCTGAGCGTGTCTGACAGCGCCAGCTGTTCGCATCGCGGAGGCGGGCCGGCCGGCGCGGGTCCAAGTGCTGCGGACACGCTCGGCTGTCTCTGCCCCGCTGCTGTGAGCCCTCGACTCCCTCTCGGGAGCTGGCTGGGGGCTCCCTCTGGAGCCGGTGGGCTTCTCCTCGCCTCTTTGGTAGCTAGCTAGCTGCATGCTCTCCTTTTATGCTCCCTCACAGTGTGTGTGACATGCTCCCTCACAGTGTGTGTGAGAGAGGGACACGGTTGGCTGTGGTGACCGGAACACCGGCAGAGGAAAAAGGGAGAATGAAGCCCCTGCGGGTGGCGGGGAAGAGGCAGCGTAAGGTGTCCCTGTGGCCGAGATATGCAGAGGGCTTGGAGTCCGTGGGCACAGAACTAGCGGGCAAGGCCTCCTCCTGAGCGGTTCCAACTCCAGCACCACAATCGGCATTTACCACCCACTGTGGCTCAGAACGACTTTACCCCTTTAACCTCGTGGCATTGCATACTTGTCTGATCTGCAGGCTTGCCCCTGTCCTAACCTGCTACATGCTGTCTCTGTGGGTTGTTTCTCAGCTGCCCTCCTCCCCTCCGAGAGCAGCCACAATTCCGGCGCTGGAGAGCTGGTCGGTTCAGGCACCGGCACGGTGTCTACAAACCAGTTTCCCTTGAAGGTGAAGGGGGCAGAGTGAATTCCAAATGTGTGACTTAGCTTGAGGTGCTGGGCAACCTCTTGGCATATTCAGAAGAGCAAGGGATTAGGGAGAAAAAAGCTAATAGAGATCTTAGATTTGTCCCTTAGGGAAACTGATGTAACCCATCGGTTACAGACTTGGGGGAGGGGCGTAGCAAGGGAGTGGAAATTAATCTGAATAATTCTGCCCTGAGTGGAGGATTCTAAAGGAGACGATCAAACAAAAATATAGTCCAACTCTTCAGCCCAGTTCCTAAATTCCTTGGAGGAGAGTTCCTGGCGCTTTATCAGGAACACAGCCTTGAGGGAAATGGTTGGGGTTTTGTCTCTCTGTTCTCTGGTTGCCCTGCGTGCATTTCCTTCTGCTGTCCTAGGAGCCCCGAGTTTGTTTGTGATTTCTTTTTCCTTTTACCTCTCCGCTGGTCCACTCATACTTTGAGTCAAATAAGATTTTTACTTTGCCAAAGTCCCCATTCCTTCTCATCTGTTATTCATCCCGCTGTCATTTGTTCAACTCCACCGCCCAGCAGCATCTCCAGCCATATCGTCGTCCTTCCGCACATCTGCAATTTACCTGTGTCCAGCCATCAGCTCTATTTGTCTCATTAGATCTAGAGCCCACTCCATCTTCATTTTCCTCTCTCCTTGCCTGAGGCTTCTGGTTCTTTGTGGATCTTGGGGTTTCTGAGGGGAAGTTGTATTTGAGTTTAGCATGGGAGAGAGCCTAAACAGACCCAGGGGCTAACCTCAGGTCACACTCATCCCTGAAACTTTGTGTCTTCTCTGTCCTCATAGCTTCTCTAACTAATTTAACTGCTTCTCATCTTTGGACCACAGTGGCCCTCAAGATGTGGTCTCCAGACCAGTAGCTTCAGTATCATCTGGGAACAGTTTAGAAATGCAAATACCCAGGCCCCACCCCAGATCTCCTGAATCAGAAGCTCTGGGGAGCAGGGCCCAGTGGTCTGTGTTTTAATAGCCCTCCAGGTAATTACGATTCATGCAAGGTTGAGAATCCCTGATCCTGAACTATAGAGCTCAACACTGACGGTACTCCAGATGAGAAGCAGAGGGTCTTCTCTGATGCCATTTTCATTCTTTCCTTGTGTTTTTTTCTCTAAATCTAAAAAAGACATGAATTTGATGGAAAAAAAATATGGCCCATTCATTCAATGTCTCTTTTTTAAATGTTCTTTTTTAAAAAATTTTATTGGAGTATAGTTGATTTACAATGTGTTAGTTTCTGCTGTACAGCAAAGTGAATCAGTTATACATATACATATCTCCACTCTTTTTTAGGTTCCTTTCCCGTATAGGTCATTACAGAGTAGTGAGTACAATTCCCTGTGCTATACAATAGGTCTTTATTAGTTCATTCAATATCTCTTTATTGAATATCTATTGGGAAAACACCAACATGAGTAAGATGCAGCCCTTGTCCTCAATGGGTTAAAAGTGGAGCAGGCAGAGAGACACATAAACAACTCACTGTAATACAATGTGATAAGTGTAATAATAGCTGCACGCTGAAGTGCTGTGGGAGCACAGAGGAGGGAATGATCAACTGGCTCTGAGGGAGGGAAAGAATTAATCAGGAGGAGGATGTGTCGAGAGAAGGAATTAGGGTACAAGACAGACTCTAGCCCGGGGGGATAGGATTTCTAGCTTTACAGCCCAGCGAAAGGGAGGAAAGGGGAAGGGGGGCAGCTGCCCTTGAGGACCAGCTCTAGGCTGAGTAGAGTCCGCGTCCAGCAGCGCTTGGGCATATAATCTAGCAGGACCCCAAGCGTGCAGCTGGCGGGAGTTGGCTTTATTATAGCATGAACAATGTAAGCTACTTGGGCCTGGCCTCCAGGTCAGTGGCTAAGAATAAGGCATTGGTGAAACTGTAATCTGGATTAGCTGCCGTACCGTTCTATTGCCAGAGTCCAGGAATCCATGGAGAAGAATCAGGTTGATGATTCCCCAGCATAGAGTTGATTTAGGCGGTCATGGGGCTGGGACACAGGCTGACTAAGGAAATGAGCATGGAGACCCAAATCATAAGCGAGGAATGATAAATCAGAGAAGAGAAACCAGGATGGGATCTATGTAGAGAAACTCAACCAGAAAACTACAGGACTCTGGACATGGCAGCAGGGAACACAGAACACAGCATATTGTCCAAAAGGCCAGGGGTCTGCAGAGCCCAAATGCTTGAAAACCAAAACTCAGAGGCCCTCAGAACCACTGTGCTGAAGGACACCAGAAAGCATCACTCACTATGGGAATAAACTCCTTGGAGTCCCAACATGGTGGCCCCATGGGGTCCTGTGACCTAAGGCAAGGGTCCCCAACCCCCGGGCCGTGGACAGGTATGGGTCTGCGGCCTGTTAGGAACCCGACCACACAGTAGGAGTGAGCAGTGGGTGAGTGAGTGAAGCTTCATCTGCCACTCCCCATCGCTCGCATTACTGCCTAAACCATCCTCCCCGACCACCACTGTCCATGGAAAAATTATCTTCCACGAAACCAGTCCCTGGGGCCAAAAAATTTGGGGACCACTGATCTAAGGACACCAGAGCCATCTTGGTTCCTTATCTATATGATGGGAGGCATCTTGGAAACTCAGGATGAAAAGCATGTACATCTCAGATTGGATTTAGCCAGGGGACCATTTTATTTGGGAGAAGGGGAGGTTTCAGCTTCATATTTTCTCCCCCAGGTTATAGGAGAGGCTGTAACACCCAGACCTCCCTGAGAGGTCTGGATCCCATGCCTTGGTCCCAATAGGATCTGTCAGGAGGACAAAGTTGGGTCACCAAAAAGAAGACAAAGAGGTATATGTTTAGGTTTTGTACAGCTTCCAGAGGTCCTGGGGACACACAGCAGTTTGGAGATGGGGTCTGACAGTCTGCTTCTTTAGGTTTCTGCTCTTTGTGGAGTACAAAGATATAAAACAAGGTTTGAAAACCTCAGAGGCCTTCAGGGGCCAAGCAGGTAACAAAAATGTGTGACAAGGCTGGGAAGGAGCCAACAGGGAATGGTGGGGCCTGTAGAGAAGTGGAAAGCGCAAGCCCACCTAAAAGAATCCCAAATTAGTTCTTTTATAACAGCTCATTGGCCATACCCCTGGGGGCTGGCTTTAGTAGGTTTGTGACTCCTGATAAAAGGAAAAAGGGTCACAGAATAGAAGGCGGGACATTGTATGTAGGGTTTTTTGTGGAGAGCTCTGTGCAGGGAGAGCGGGAGTGCTAGAAATGTGCATCCCAGAGCTAAGTGTGAGCATGGCTGCTGTGGAAGAAGCCCTAATCTGAGGGGCCCAGAGAAATGGAATTCGAATTGGTCCCAGGGCTTAGGCTGCTTCCCTGTCCAGTGGCTGAGAGTACTCGGGGACTCTAGTTCAGGTCACACCTTGCCTACAGCACTCTTTGCTCAGGTTGACTTGACTCTGCCCTCGAATTTATTTTTATATAAATATTTACAGAGCAAATTCAAAGAATCTGCTGGGGATTAGGGGAAATGATGGATTTTAAATGAGAAAGGAGTCCTCAGCCTAGTAAAAATGAAGCTCTCTTTCCTATTACAAGGAATGAAAAGCCCAAATCTAGGAACCTGAGACCTTAACTCCCAGGGAAATGTTTGTGTGTGTTTTCTTTTTGGGAGAAAAGGGAGGGGTAGACAGTCCTGGCCTTCACGTGGGGCGGGTTCTGCTTGATGAAACCACTTAATGACAGAAGCCAAGTTCTGCCCTGTACACCCATGGGAACACATCTCACATCTCGCTAACCACCCACAACTCACCACCCATTCTTTCTTCCTTCCCCCACACCACACAAGAGGTACCATACCTTTTTTCTAGAGCCAGAGACTGCCAAGGTCATAGCCCCAACCCTAGGAAGTGGTGCTAAGGATGAAAATGTCTTTGTATTTAAGAGGCACTAGGAAAATGAGAAATGAAGAATTTGGGGTTCAGTTACAGAGTCAGCCCCCTCCATTCTCTTGAATGGCTGCTGAATTACTCGAGAACTTTGGATAGTAGAGGTTTAAAAAAAAAAAAAAATCCCTAAAAGCTAATCTGAAACTCATTTGTTAGTTTGGAGAAGGACAGGGTTTGTTTGTGTAAAATAGAGTCGTGAGTTGTGCTGGCGAGCACACATGGTCCCAGTTTCCCCAGCCTGGGCCCTAGAAGGGAGCTCTGAAGGGCTCCAGGAAGTTCAAGAACATGTAAATGTTATGATTAAGCGCTTGTCCTCCAGAGTCAAAAAGAATCTCGCTTCAAAACCCAGCTCTGTGCCTTCCAGCTGCCTCCCAGCGACCCTGAACCGTGATTTAACTTTCATGGAGCAACTTCGTCATCTATGAAATGGGGATGATAATGGACCCTTGCCCCACAGAGGGTTGCGGTGAGGTGATGCATGTAGATGGCGAGGACACATATCACAGCTGACGTTCATTGAGCACCTATTAAGTATTCTCTGTCACAAGTAAAAGGAAAACAAGGGGAGATAACCATACTGCGTCCTCCTTTGAACTCCTGGGCTCTTTATCCATGCTTACTAGCAGTGCATCAGTCTTCCTGGTGTATCATAGATGCATCTTGGCCTGAGAGCAGGATGTGGGTCTTTTCACCTCAAATCGCTTATAGCAGCAGTCCCCAACCTTCTGGTTTCATGGGGGTGGGGGGATGGTGGTAATGCCAGCGATGAGGAGTGACGGGGAGCTGCAGGTGATGCTTCGGTCACTCACCCGCCACTCACCTCCTGCTCTGCAGCCTGGTTCCTATCGGGCCATGGACCCATCCTGGTCCGCGGCCCGGGGGTGTGGGGATCTCTGGTTTACAGGGTATAGGAGGCCATCTTGGGGGTGGGGGTGGGGGCGGGGGCCCTCAGAACAGTTTGTGGAACCAGGAATGAAAGAACTCCAGTGTATACTCACTATTGCCCAAGGGGTCCCAGGCCTGCTTCCTGCATTGCCCTGGTGTCCATATTGCTGTCCTGAGCCACGCTGAGGGCCATCGCCACCTTCGGCCCCCTGCCCACTGTCCCTCTCTGGCCTGAGGTTCTGGAGACCTTCATCTCCACTATGTCGCTCTGAGACACTGCTGCCTTCCAGCCTCACTCCACGTGTGTCTGTTGTGTTCCTGTCTGTCTCTGCTTCTCCACCATGGCTTCCTCTCTCCCACTGGGGGATGATTTCCGTTGGTGAAAACAACGACCACAACCTTTGGCCATCAGGAGAGCAGAGCAGATCTAGGGCAGGAAGAGAGGAGGACACGGTGAGTGTTGGACTCAGTGGCTTTGAGAGGCGCCTCACCAGCCACATTCCCCCTTGCAGGAGCAGGAGGCCATCCACCACCATGAGCAGCACCCTGTCACCCACAGACTTTGACAGCTTGGAGATCCAGGGCCAGTACAGTGACATCAACAACCGCTGGGACCTGCCCGACTCGGACTGGGACAATGACAGCAGCTCGGCCCGCCTCTTTGAGAGGTCTCGAATTAAGGCCCTGGCAGGTGAGGTCAGGGGAGGGCCGGGGGAGATGCTGAGAATGGATGTGGGATGGGAAGCTTGTCATGAAGAGTCCTTCAACTTCATGGGAAGACCGACTCTTTCTAAGCTGCTGCACTAGAGCGGGAAATCCAGATCACCCTACCAAGCCCCTGGCCCCCAACTCCAGCCTCAAGGACAAACCGCACACAATCCATAACACGCCCAGCTTCCTTCCCCACAAGCAGGGAGAAGCCGTGCTGACCCTGGGACGCAGCTGTGTTCCCCTCTGCGCTCAGCTGACTTCCCGGCCTCTATCCCTGAGTCATGTTCCTTGATTCTTTTGCTCTTAGTCTTGCTATTCTGTTTCCACCCACCTCTCCCTTACCTTTCATCCTCTTGTCTCTTCCTTGATTTCCACCGTCATCTCTCACACCTGTTCCCCTTCCTAGTCCAGTAGCCTCTCCTCTCCCTCCCCACCTGTTCCTTCCACCTGCCGCCTGTTCCTCCCTCTATTTCATCTACTGGTTCCCTGAAGCAGGTTCCCTCTGCCTGCCTCTGGTTTCCGCAGCCGCCCATTCTCCCCGCCTGCCTCAGCCCCTGCCCTCCCCTATGGCCTCGGTTCTCTCCTTCAGCCCCTGCGAACACAAGCAAACCCGTTCGACGGGCCTCCCTGCGTTCTGGGGAGGAGTTGTCATGGCAACAAGAGTGCGGCTGCCACCTGACACCACCGGCTGCGGCTGTCGTGGGGCTGAGTCACCCACACACCCCAAGGCCACCCACCTTTTTGGTTTCCCTCCTCCATGCCACCCTTGTCTTTTCCACTGACCTGCTGGCCTCCCAGCCCAGTGCAGTGGGAGAGGTCACAGCTACTCCTTCCTGAGAGGTGGTGCTCCCAGCGTGGGTGGGGTGGCCTCCTATAAGAAGGGAGACACTGAGGGGGGTGGTTCCCAAACTTGGCCGCACTTTTTACAGGATCACCCACGGATGTTTTCACAAATATCGGTTCTCAAACCCCTTTCTGGACACACCAAATTAGAATCTTTGGACCTAAGGTCCAGGAATCGGAATTTTTAAGCTCTCCACGTAATTCTTTTCAGGCAGCCCAACACCATTCTGAGGATCCCCATGTGGTAGCCATTGCTTCTGGGGGTCCCTTATCAACTTCTGCTGGGCCTCCCTGTCCTTCCCGTTAGGTCTACACGCTGGCTTGTGAAATACTCATATTGCTGTTTCTATAGATGAGAGAAGGCAGAAGACACGGGTTATGGAGAATCTCACCTCTCTGGGGGAAAGTTTCCCTGGTACCCTGATTTTGGATAAGAGTAGCTTCTAGAATGGTCATGATGTCTGTGTGCACACGACACGTGATACCCAGGACTGTTGCAATGTTTGTGCATGCGACATATGCCACCTATGCTGTCAATAGGTGTTTATCTCCACTACTAAACGGGGCTCTCCTGAGGAGGTGTCGCTGTATGGGCTTTGCCTAGCACTGCGCCTCGCACCAGTAGGTGCCAAATAAATACTGAATGAAGGAAGATGGGAGAAGGGCAAGAGTAGCTTGTAAGTGACAAGGGCTGAAGCCCATAGAAAGGTAAGAAGGAAATCGGGTAGATGTGCCCGGCAGTGGGTGTCCTGGGGGCCTGGGATGGCCTGGCCGAGGAGGGCCTGATGGGCCCCATGGCAGGGAAGGAGCTGATACTGGAGGTGAGGATGACAAACAAGTGAGGAAGATAACAACACCTATCTCACAAATGAAGGAATGTAAGCAAACACCTAGCACAGTGCCTGGCTAGTACTACTGAGCTGGCTTTGCCCCTTCAAGGATTTCTCTTTCTCTGCTCCCTGAGCTGGGGATCAAAGCCCACATCCTGAAGGGGGACCTCCCAGAGTCACAGAGAGGGGGCATCCTCATCACACCTGCAGACCTTGGGAAAGCAGGACTTTGCTTCGGGGGCCTCTCGCTCGGGTCTTGTGTACTCGGAGGCAACTCGGGGCCAGACGGGCAGGTCTCTAAGGCCCCGGCAGTTCCCTCCTGCGGCCCGCGGGGCCTGGCCCTGCCCCAGCCGGAAAGCTCCGCCTCCCACCCCTCCCCCGTCACTGTCCGACCTGTTTGTCTGGAGCTGCCTCCGTCTCCTCTCGCCGCAGCCAGGTGTGTTCTGACGACGGGTCCCGCAGCTCGGGGCTCAGACATCCCGTGACTCCTTTTTCCCACTCCTCGAAACTTCCACCGTCCTTGAGGCACACCCCCTGCCACCCGGGGACCCCAGGCTCGCGGGATCCCAGGCTCGAGGGGGAGCCGACCCTCGGCGCCCCGCCACGGCGCGGGCAGAGCATGGACGCTGGGCCCCGGGAGAGTGAGAGGCAGCAGCATCATGAACGGGCACGGAGTGAGCAGGGCGCACGGGCACGGCCTGAATGGGGCCGGCGAGTTTTACTACGAGGCTGTGGAAGAGTCTCAGAACCCCGGGGGCCTCCCGCTCTCGCCGGCTGCCTTCATCAGCCCGGCTCAGTACGCCAGCATGCTGGAGGGACGCTTCAAGCAGCTTCAAGGTGGGCTCCGGGGGGCGAGCGGAGGGGAGCCGCGCGGAGAGGGGGCCCCGCGGAGCGAGGGGCCCGGGGGGCGTGGGAGAGGAGCCGGAGCCAGGAACCCGGGGTCGGGGGGAGCGTCTTCTGTGACTCAGACGTTTGTGTTGGGAGACAAAGTGCCGGGGGAATAATTACAAGTGGCCGGAAAACACGGGGATGCTGACAGAATCGGGAAAGGCTTGGACCCGCTGGAGGGGCGGTGAGAGCGAGAGCGGGTGTGACGGCGGCGTCGGGGCCCAGCTGGGCGTGTGTCCTCGAAGGCGGGGAGCGAACGTGGTTCGCTGAGACTTTCCGGCCTTTGGGAGGAGACGCCCGCTGGAGTGGTCAGGGAAGGAGACAGGGAGAGTGAGCCAGTAGGCGAGGGACCTAGGGCGTGTTTGTGCTGCCCTGGGTTTCTGAGTGGGTGTCTTAAGTGTGTGTGGAAACCAGGGAGTGTGTCAAAGGGAGCTGGTGCAGACAGGCTCAGGTATATGTCTGAGCAGGCTGTGTTCACCCTGGCGGCCATACTCCAGTGTATCTCTGGGAGCCACTGTGTCTTGTGTGTCCATGGACGCCTTGTAAAGTTACACTTTGTCCCTGGCGCTTGGCTTTGCACATTTTTCTCCTAGCTGCCCCCGTTTCCACATCTTCCCCTCTCCTGCTACCTGTGCGCCAAAATGGCCTCACCCCTGTGTGCCTGGCATCAGGGCAGACTCCATGGGTCCAGTAATGGCTGATGTTCCGGGCAGTCCCCGGCTCGGGCAGGGCCTGTGGACCCTGAGAGAAGGCCCACAGAGCATCAGGATATCTGAGCATTTGTTAGGACCCCAAGGTTGTCCCAGGTACGGGGTTGGAGGTAAGAAAGACAGAAATAGACATGGGTGTGTCGCTATGATTTATGGGTGAGGTGCATAGGAATGTGAGATTAAGGGGTGAGTCTTTTCGGTTTCCGAGATGCTCGTGCTGAGACGGAAGGACAAGTGACTCTTCAGGCCCTGGCCATTTGGACTGGGTCCTTGCACTGGGCTCCTCTGGGGAGAACTGGTGGAAATCCTAGTGGCCGGAGCAGCTTCCGATGGCCTGAGCCTCTTCCCTCACGTTGTCATTTATAATACTTTTAATTCTTATTTTTCTGTGAAATGTAACAGCATCCCCTCATCAGCAGGTCCGCCTGTGGACCAGGCAGCAGGCACCTCCTCACTTTTTTGGAGATTGGCGCTAAACTCTGCCTGGCTTCTCCCTGCCCCCACCCCATGTTTCTTGGACTCACCGTTTCCCCTGTTTCCTACTTTCACGATGACGTTTTCCCTCTTGGCATTGGAATATTAGTGTCCTGGGACAGGATCCCTTTGCAACCAATTGAGTCAACCCAGAAGTAGAGGAGCCTGTCTTTTCTTTAAATTACCCCAGGAGAGCAAGCTGACTCAGGAGGCCTGCAGCCTCTATAATGTCACATCCTTCTAATGCCCACTTGGAACAGCGGCTGCTGTAATTTAAGTTCACACCCTCTCCTTTGTCCACCACCAAAAGGGAACAGCCATACCTCCTGCTGGACCGACCTGAGCACCTCTTACTCTTTCCTTCGGGTTAGATCATGCCTATAAACAGTAACTCATCGAGGAGCCACTTCGTGCCTCATCTTATACACATTGTCTCAGTCAACACAATGACTTGCTGAAAGAGAAAGTAATGTGCCCATTTTACAGATGAGGAAAGTGAGGCCCTGATGGGTGAAGCAACAGCATTTCACCACTGTTACATGACAGAGTCCTGATCCCAGACCTCCCCTGCATGTCCCCTGCTTCTAATTTCTTTCATCCTTTCTTCACAAAGCCTGTTTTCCATCTCTTATTTTTGTTCTACACCTTGCTTATGAACTCATTCCAATTTCTGTATTTCCCGGCTTTTTAAGCTATGGGTTTTCCTCCCGGCCGTCTTCCTGCCCTTCCTCCTCCCCAGACCTCACTTCCCCAACCCCACCAACTGGTGTTTAGAAGCAGGTGCACGGTACTTGAAGGGCAGAAATGACCCCATGTTGCTGCCACAGATGAGCGAGAAGCTGTGCAGAAGAAAACCTTCACCAAGTGGGTCAACTCTCACCTGGCCCGGGTGACATGCCGGGTGGGAGACCTGTACAGCGACCTCCGGGATGGACGTAACCTCCTGAGGCTCCTCGAGGTGCTCTCGGGAGAGACACTGGTGAGCTGTGGTCACCAGGGAGGAGGAGGCCTGAGAGACAGTGGTCAAGGGGACAAGCTATGGGAGTGGCCCCGAACAAGAAGAGTGACACCGCAGAGCAGAAAGCAGTGGCCACCCTCTGCTCAAAGGATGGTTTCATTTTGAGAGGCTTTGCTGCGTGAATTAAACCAGGAGCATTGCTTCATGGAGACAGGAACAGTGGCCCCATTGAAAACATTCTTTTCCCACCCACTCTGGGTGTCCTTAATTCCCTTGGGAATCTTAATCTGCCTCAAGCCTCATCTGCAACTCAGCTTTAGCTCCCTGGGGCGGTCCCTGTGTTCTGAGGGAGGTCATGGGGAAGGTGTAGGAAGCAGGGCCCCGGGAAAGCTAGGAGGGAAGGAAGAGGAGGCCCATGGTCCCATGGCTTTGTGTCCCTGGTCCCTCGACAGCCAAAGCCCACAAAGGGCCGCATGCGGATCCACTGCCTGGAGAACGTGGACAAGGCGCTGCAGTTCCTGAAGGAGCAAAAAGTGCACCTGGAAAATGTGGGCTCGCATGACATTGTGGACGGGAACCACCGCCTGACCCTCGGGCTGGTGTGGACCATCATCCTTCGATTCCAGGTACCCCGCACGGTGTTGCTCGGTGGGTGCCCTGCACACCGGTGCTGCAGCCCCCAAGGTCACTGCACACACGGAGGGCCTAGGACCTCCTACGCCAAATCAGGGGACGCTCCTCATTAAACAGGGTGGAGGCCAGCGTGGATGTTGTCAAACTTCTGTGGCAAATTCCCTGTGGCCTGGTCTGTGTACTGGTCACGGGCTATAGGACCACATGTCGCTGCACAAGGGACTGGAAATTTTACAGACTGGTCCTTCCCCACGGAGAGTTTTAGAGCTACATTTGGGGTCTGGTCACCAGCCCACTCCGCTGCCTCAAACTCTGCTCACCTCCCTCAAAAGAGAACAGCCACCCTACTCCTTCTTATGCTCTGAGCAAAGCCAGTCCAGTGTCCTTAACGCCATCACAGCTCTCCTGATTCCCCTGCCTCCTCTCCGGGTGTAACCTCCCCTGCTCCTTCCAGCCCTAAGCAGAGCTCTGTCAGCTTCACCTTTGAAACCCAGCTGTCAGGAAATGTTCACTCCACTACCTGCAGTTCCCCCACCTGCAGGAACCGCATTCTTCGCTTCGAGGCACTTCCACTCTTCTGAGTTCCCACCCCATCCTGCTGCCTCAGATCCCTTTGACCTGAAGTTTTGTGGTCACTGACCCAGGAGGAAAGGTCCCCAGGCTCTGTCCTTGGACCCCTAATCCAGGAATCTAAGGAGCAGTTTCCTGCCGTGTATCTCTGAGCATCTCTGATAATTCCAGGAGCCCCTGTTCAGGGAGTGAGGGCCTGCCTTCCTCCCTTCCTTCCTTCTGTCCTTCCTTCCTTCTTAGATCCAAGACATAAGTGTGGAAACAGAAGACAATAAGGAGAAGAAGTCAGCCAAGGATGCCCTGCTGCTGTGGTGCCAGATGAAGACCGCGGGGTGAGGCTGCCCGGGCAGCGTGGCCTTGGAGGGTTGGATGCACCGAGGCTGTGCAGTAAAGGAAGGATGGGGGCCAGGAACCACAAGCTGGAGGTCCGTCCTCGAGGCACAGACCGGGATGGCCCTCCTCACTGTCTATCCTGGCCTCTGCTTACAGGTACCCCAATGTCAACGTGCACAACTTCACCACCAGCTGGAGAGATGGGCTGGCCTTCAACGCCATTGTACATAAACACCGGTGAGAAGACGGGGGTTCGAGAGCTTGTCTGAGTTACTGGATGGGTTGATGACCCATGGGCCCAGGCACACATAGACAAAGCAGTGAAATGAGATGAGCTACACGGCAGTTACGGGAAAGGAACGTTCGGAGAAGAGCCAGGATGTCGGGGTGCCTACTGCATGGAGGGCTTGTGATGGGAGCCCTGGGGCAGGGAGGGTTGGGGACTTAGGGAGAAAGATAGGGGTGGTTTACTTTTCCTCTTCAGAATCTCCCTTGCCCTTGATACCTTCTATATTCCTTCCCCACCCAGGCCAGACCTGCTGGATTTTGAGTCCCTGAAGAAGTGTAATGCACATTACAATCTGCAGAACGCTTTCAATCTGGCTGAGAAGGAGCTGGGACTTACGAAGCTGCTGGATCCTGAAGGTGGGGCAGAGAGGCTGTGGGTTAGAGACAGAAGGTAGATGAGTGGGTGCCGGGGACTGAGGGCGGCGAGAACGGGAAGGAACTGCAGATCGTTCAGATGGCTACGGGATTTCTTTGGGAAGTGACGGAAATGTTCCGGATTTAGATCGTGGTGACGGTTGCACAATCTTGTGAATGTACTAAAAACCGTGGAATAGTATACTTTAAAAGGGTGAATTTTATGGCGTGAAAAGTATATCTCAATATAGGAAGAAAGGCAGCCCCGTGGCAGAAAGAGCCCTGGGGTATGGTTCTATCCCAGCCCCTCTACGGAGCAGCTCTGTGACATAGAGCCAGTCGCTTGGCCTCTCTGTGGCTCGGTTTCCTCACCTCTAAAGTGAGAAGATTGGTCTCCGTGGTCTCTAAGGGCCCTTCTAATCCCAAAACTCTAGGGTTCTAAATTAAGCTCCGTGACCTTGAGGTCTCACAAAGCACTGGCCTTATGGTCAGCTGACCCTACTCATTGGCCCCTGTGGTTCTGATCTAATGCTGATGAGACTGGGAATGGCCACTGAGCTCTTGTTTTGTACCTGGCACTACACTTGACGTGCTCTAATTAATGTAATCCTCACAACACCCCCTTTGAAATCAATATCCTGCTCCATTTATGGAAGAGAAGACAGGGGCCTGTAAAGCTTGAGTGACTTCCCCAAGGTCATACGGCTGGTGGAGCTGAGATTCAAATTCAGGCAGCCTGGCTCCAGAGCCTGTTTCCTCAGTCACCTCTCTGGGAGAGCAGAGAGCCGTCTTGGTGCAGCCGGAAAAGGGAAGGACGGAAGGGCCGAGTGACTTCCTTGCTGAAAATGCTCCTTCTGAAGCTCCTTGGGCAGATTTCGGACTTGGTTACTTTCTCCCTGTCTTCCATCGCACCTGCAGTCCCTGTTCCCGTGCTTCTTAGTCCAGAGTGACAAACATCAGCTAAGTAGTGATCGAAGCAGGCCAAGTACAAGGTTGCTGGGAGAGCATTTGAGAAGCACAGCTCAATGCTGTGCTATGGTAAAGCTATGATAAAGCACAGCTATGATAAAGGATATTTAAGTAAAGCCTCGTATCCCATAACTTTCTGAGATGATTTCCATGGCTCCCGCCTGCCTGTGGGAGGTCAGAGGTGGTCAGGAGGGCTTCTGGTCTAATAGTCTTCCCTGTAGGTAGGATGCAAGCTGGCCCAATTAAGAGAACCAATTAAGAGATTTCAAGTCATAGTCAGCCTTGGTGTCCTCGTGGTAGGAGTTAATTTGGCTTGAAGGACACTCACCTCCTGGGCCCACAGCTGAACTTTGGGACTGAGGCAAGAAATAGCCATGACTGTGCCCCAAGACGGCCCTGAGAACTGGCCTCTGTCCCTGCTTCCAGGGCTCCCTGGGCCCATCCCTCTGAACATTCTGGGTTCAGGAGGCCTCGTTCATACCTTCTGTCTTGCTGCCCCTGAATTGGATGACTTCTTGGGCATCTTTCCAGCCCTTAAGTCCACGATCCATCCCCCAGTGGGAATGCTATTTCTTTTCTTGTCTCTCTTCCTCCAAACAACTAATTTTACACTGGGCTTCTGGATTTTAAACTCTTTGGGCTTCTGGATTTTTAAACTCCGCTTGTTTCTAGGAAGAGGGGGAATAGAGAGGTTAGCTTTTCATGCCCTTGTAGTCCAAATAGTTTATTTGTCATTTTACTCTGAAGGGAGCTGGAAAGATATCATCAGCCTGGGAGGGCTAGGAGGCCCCTAGGATTGGGGCATACTTCTGGGAGGCAGGTTTCTAATCTCGGCCTGATCTGAGTGGTCCTTTTTCTCAGATGTGAATGTGGACCAACCAGATGAGAAATCAATTATTACCTACGTGGCTACTTACTACCACTATTTCTCCAAGATGAAGGCCCTGGCCGTGGAAGGCAAAAGAATTGGCAAGGTACTCTCCAGCATGGGGGTGGTAGGCATAAAGACCAGAGGAGGCCTGGCCTAGGGGTCCTACTCCCCTAAAGCAGGAGCAGGGGAGGACTGGGCCAGGGAACCCACAGCACGGTTTCACAGGTGCTGGACCACGCCATGGAGGCCGAGCGCCTGGTGGAGAAGTATGAGTCCCTGGCCTCAGAGCTGCTGCAGTGGATTGAGCAAACGATCGTGACCCTCAATGACCGGCAGCTGGCCAACTCCCTGAGTGGTGTCCAGAACCAGCTCCAGTCCTTCAATTCCTACCGCACTGTGGAGAAGCCACCCAAGTAGGTGTCCCTGAGCCACACCCTGCCACGGCCTGCCTGCCCCAAGCTGTGCTCACACAGCAGGAAGCCTAAATGAGGGGAGCCTTTTGGGAGGGAGATGCGGCAGCACATAAATGCAGTGGAGGCTCACTTCCCCCCGCTCAGAGCCCCATTAGCAGTTTCCAAAGTAAAAAATTTTAATGGTCACCCATTACAAGAAATCATGCTGTGGAAATGATTGCCATGGTATGTAGAGCCGGTGCGGTCTACTCAGAAGAGATTGGTCGGGGTGTCTCGGCAACCCAATCCCAGCTTAAGGACAGGGGATTGGATCCGACAGGCAGGTTGTCGCTGGCAGTACGTGCATGTGGCTGGTCACTTGCACAGTGCACAGGTTCTTATCATTTATGTATTTTAGCAACTGACTGGTGAAGTATGGAATTACTACTAGATGGTTCTATACGGTACATGCTAAAACTTCTGTGTTTTTTGTTTTTGAGCTCTTTTGGAGTTAATGTGTTTCAGCCCCAAAACTAATATTAAGCCAGAAAACATCTGTTCCTGTGCATTCCAGGGAATGATTTGAGGTGTGCCCTTTGACCCAGAAAGTCCTCTTCTGGGCATTGAACAAAGAAATAGCTTCAAGTATATTCACGAACGTGACCTTTGTAAAAGAAAAACAGGTCGTGGTACAGCCACTGAAAATAATATCAGAGAAATGCATTTATTCACCTGAAAAGACATTCATGAAACATAAGAGTTACAAGACAGTTGTCTGTGGATGGCAGAGAGCAAAGGGCTAAGCGTCCAGATTCAAAGTACCTGAGTTCACATTGTGGCTCTGCCACCTACCCTTGTGAGCACTGGGCATTATTTAGCCTGTCTGTGCCTCGGTTTTCACATCTGGAAAATGGGGGTAATGAGAGAATGTAGGTAACAGTGAGAAGGAGTTAGTGCATGCAAAGCCCTGAGAACAGGGCCTGGCTCTCCGTGAGTGAGTCCTCCACAAATGTTAGCTGTGGTTATGGTATGATCCCATCTGTGTAAAGCAAAAATGCAGTACATACATGCCCAAGGGTGACAGTGGTCGTGTCTGTGTGGTTTTCAGTTGTTTTAAAATTAGGTTCTTTTTTATTTATTTTTTGCGGTATACGGGCCTCTCACTGTTGTGGCCTCTCCCGCTGCTGAGCACAGGCTCCGGACGCGCAGGCTCAGCGGCCATGGCTCACGGGCCCAGCCGCTCCGCGGCATGTGGGATCTTCCCAGACCGGGGCACGAACCCATGTCCCCTGCATCGGCAGGGGGACTCTCAACCACTGCACCACCAGGGAAGCCCTAAAATTAGGTTCTTTTTAAACGTGGTTTACCAATATTTTCACAAGCTTTTATAAGAAGGAAAGCAACACAGAACAACTTCATTCTGAAATGTAAAGAGCCCCCGGGCCCCTCGTGGCCTTTGACTCTGACCCCACCTGGCCTCCTGCCTCAGGTTCACTGAGAAAGGGAACTTGGAAGTGCTGCTCTTCACCATCCAGAGCAAGCTGCGGGCCAACAACCAGAAGGTCTACACGCCCCGCGAGGGCCGGCTCATCTCTGACATCAACAAGGTCCACAGCCTCCCTTCCATCCCTGGGACGACCCACCCTCGGCACCAGCCCCTACTGTCCCTGCTTGAACCCTCGGCCTGGCTTGAACCCACCCATCCCGGGTGCAGGCGTGACTCCCACATCCTCTCCCGAGTCCTGCACGTCCCCCTCCTCCTCCCTCGGTCTCTCCATGCAAATTATACCCCAGTCCCTTATCTTGTTCAGCATATCCTCGACTCACGGGCCCTACTTTTGTTTCATTTTTTTCACAGCATAAGATTAACAAAAGTAATAGGGTTCGCCCACAGCCCCACCACCAGAAACAAATCCAGTGATTTCCACTGTTCCCTGTCCCCCTCCCGTCTTTGTCCACCAGCAGACGTGGTTTTCATGGGGCTCCACGGCATTCACGCCACCCTGTTCCTCATATTTCCCTGCACAGGCGTCTGACCGCATTCCACAGACCCACTAGACCGAGCTTCCCTGGGACCCACCCTGCACCCCCAGCCCCGGTGACCCCTCCCCGCCCTCACTTCCTGAGCCCTGGCCCTTTAGCACTAATCCTGTCTCTACCTCGCAGGCCTGGGAGCGGCTGGAGAAAGCTGAGCATGAGCGTGAGCTGGCCCTGCGCACGGAGCTGATCCGCCAGGAGAAGCTGGAGCAGCTGGCCGCCCGCTTCGACCGCAAGGCCGCCATGCGGGAGACCTGGCTTAGCGAGAACCAGCGCCTTGTGTCCCAGGTAGGACACGGCGGGGGGCTCTTGGCCTGTCCAGGCAGGTCTGGAGACATGGGAGAGTGAGAGAGAGTGGTGGATAAGGAGCCCTGCGAGGTGGGGAGCTAAAGAAGCAAGAACTCCATCACACAGACTTGGAGACCAAGAGCCCGGGAGCCAGGGGCCGGAGCGTTGAACAGGAGAAGGGCTGGTGAGACAGGATGGGGTGGGATAGAGAGGACACTGAGAGCCACCCCGTGGAGTTGGCACCTCGCAGCAGAAGTGCTCCGGGGGTGGGGGGCAGGGGGTGAGCAGAGCGGCTCCCGGAGCTCCCAGCCCTCCCTCCCTGTCCCCGCCCCAGGACAACTTTGGGCTGGAGCTGGCCGCCGTGGAGGCAGCAGTGCGGAAGCACGAAGCCATCGAGACGGACATCGTGGCCTACAGCGGCCGGGTGCAGGCGGTGGACGCCGTGGCCGCCGAGCTGGCCGCTGAGCACTACCACGACATCAAGCGCATCGCCGCGCGGCAGCACAACGTGGCGCGGCTCTGGGACTTCTTGCGGCAGATGGTGGCCGCCCGGCGGGAGCGGCTTCTCCTCAACCTGGAGCTGCAGAAGGTGTTCCAGGACCTCCTCTACCTCATGGACTGGATGGAAGAGATGAAGGTACCAGCGGATGCGGAGGTGGGGTCAAGGTGGTCGGGACCGTGGGAGTACGAAGGGCACGTTCGCCCATCTGCTCAGCCGAACCTTTGCAGAGGATGTACCAGTCCAGGGCCCTGTCCCCGGTTCAGATGAACAGAGCAAACAGCTCCCTGTCCTCAGGGGGCTCACGTTCCAGTGGGAGGAGGCTGATGATCAAACCCGTGGGCCTGTCAAAAAACAACATAGCAGGTGGGCGTGAAACCTATGAGGAAAGGGAGACAGGCCGTGCGATGGAGTGGTCCAGGAAGGCCTCTCTGAAAAATACCATTTAGGCTGAGAGCAGAATGTCCCAAGGAGCCAGCACAGGGAGATCTAAGGAGAGAATGTTTCCAGGCAGAAGGAACAGAAAGGCCCTTGGCCTGCTCACATGTGGCATGTTCCGGATGAGAAGGGAGGCCGGGGGGTGGGGGTGGGCTGCTGTAAGAACAGGGAGGGGACAGGGGATGAGGTAAGGGAGGAAGCAGCCTGCTCGCTTAGGGCTTACAGGCCTGGTCAGGGAGTTTGGATTTTACTCAGAGTAACATGGAGCATTGAAAGTGATTAGAAGGTTTTGAAAAGGGGGAGAGACATGATTCTGCGTTTTTACATTTTTTTAAATGTCACTTTGACTGCTATTTGAAGAATGGCTGTGGGCAGCCAGAGTGGGAGCAGAGAGAGACCAGTCACAGGCTGTTGCAGTGATCTAGGCGAGAGACGGGGATGTGGATAGGTCTGCAGAGATGCTGACGATTGCTGGGGTGCTGGGGACTGAGCCACGACCATAGGAGGGTGGCGATAATTCTGGTGCTGAGATGATGAGTCAGGGCGGAGATTCCAGGAGCAGGGTTTAGTAGGAAAGTTGTTCAGCAGGAGGGGAGTTGAGTACAAAGAGGCCAGGGTGCCAGGAGAGAACTCAGGGGTCACTATGTGTGTGAGTGAGGGCTGACAGCTGGGAGCATGTGTGCTCACCTGGGTGCAACACCTGGAGCCGCCCCAAGAGGTCGGGATGTGTGGTTGATCCAGGAAGATGGGACGAGGTTAGTGCCTGTGTGTGGCGGGGCAAGAGGCCTGACTGGGAGGGAACTGGGCGGCTCTCAGACGGCCATCGACATGCTGCGTGCGCCCCGCAGGGCCGGCTGCAGTCCCAGGACCTGGGCAAGCATCTGGCTGGAGTGGAGGACCTGCTGCAGCTGCACGAGCTGGTGGAAGCCGACATTGCTGTACAGGCTGAGAGGGTGCGGGCCGTCAGCGCCTCTGCACTGCGCTTCTGCGACCCAGGAAAAGGTGAAAACCGGGAGGGGGAGGAACTGGAGAAAAGGTGGGGAGGCTGGGAAGGAGAACATTAAGAGCTGAAGCAGCAAGACTGGAAAAACCTGGGGACGGGAAAGATGATGGGTGGACGGTGGGCGACAGAGCTAAGAGGGTGGGGTGGGGGGATTCGTAACTAGGGGTGCACAGGGGGCAGGAGAGGGCTGGGCCACAGCTTTTGGCCCTCTGGTGTGACTGTTTCAGAGTACAAACCGTGCGACCCCCAGCTGGTGTTGGAGCGGGTGGCCGCCCTGGAGCAGAACTATGAGTCGCTGTGCAAGTTGGCAGCGGCTCGGCGGGCCCGGCTGGAGGAGTCCCGGCGACTCTGGCGCTTCCTCTGGGAGGTGGGCGAGACCGAGGCCTGGGTGCGGGAGCAGCAGCACCTGCTGGCCTCGGCAGAAACCGGCCGGGACCTGACCGGCGTTCTCCGCCTGCTCAACAAGCACACAGCCCTGCGAGGCGAGATGAGCGGCCGGCTGGGGCCCCTGAAGCTCACCCTGGAGCAGGGCCGGCAGTTAGTGGCCGAGGGCCACCCCGGGGCAGGCCAGGCTGCCGCCCGCACCGCCGAGCTCCAGGCGCAGTGGGAGAAGCTGGAGGCCCTGGCGGAGGAGCGTGCCCAGCGGCTCGCCCAGGCCGCCAGCCTCTACCAGTTCCAGGCGGACGCAAACGACATGGAGGCCTGGCTGGTGGACGCGCTGCGCCTGGTGTCCAGCCCCGAGCTGGGGCACGACGAGTTCTCCACGCAGGCCCTGGCCCGGCAACATCGGGCCCTGGAGGAAGAGATCCGAGGCCACCGGCCCACCCTGGACACCCTGAGGGAGCAGGCCGCGGCCCTGCCTCCCGTGCTGAGCCGCGCACCTGAGGTGCAGGGCCGGCTGCCCGCCCTGGAGAGGCACTACGAGGAGCTGCTGGCCCGCGCGGGCGAGCGCGCACGTGCCCTGGAGGCGGCCCTGGCGCTCTACACCATGCTCAGCGAGGCAGGGGCCTGCGGGCTCTGGGTGGAGGAGAAGGAGCAGTGGCTAAACGGGCTCGCCCTGCCTGAGCGCCTGGAGGACCTGGAGGTCGTGCAGCAAAGGTGGGCCCCGCTCACGCCCCGCCCTCCCGAGTGGCCTTGAGTTTGGGGCCAGTGTATAGGGTGGCCCCCATGTGGTGGTGTATGGTGGGTGCCACCATAAACTGCCTGCTCTGGCTACATCCATCCTTTGGAGTCTTGCCAGTCGTCCGGTTTCTGCTTTAATGAGAAACGTTAAATAGCCTCAGAAATAGAAACATTATGCCGCAAACTCCTATACAGCCCTCACCCAAATTCAGTCATCATCAGTATCTTGCTCTGTTTGATTGTCCTTTTCAAAAGCAAATCCCCAGTATTAACGTTTCACCTCTGTATTCTCCAGGAGCACAGAAATTTGCAATATGAGTACACTATTTTGTAATTGTGTGTGCAGGCTTACACTAGCTAAGGCTTTGAAGTTATAAACCTTTTAGACAGAGACACTGATTAACCCCTCGTGAAGTAGCTTTATTTACAGAATAAGAAATCCTAAAATAATTTAGAAATGATGTTTTTCTTATCGAACCACACACAATACCATTATCACATAAAACAAAATTAGCAATTCCTTGATATCACCTACTACTCAATCTTCTTTTTCCTTCTATTGGTTTACTTATTTATTTATTTATTTTTCTTTTTTGGCTGCGTCAGGTCTTAGTTGCGGTACTCGGGATCATCTTTCGTTGTGGCGCACGGGCTTCTCTCTAGTTCTGGCGTGCGGGTTTTCTCTTTCCAGTTGTGGCGCACGGGCTCAATAGTTGAGGCGCGCGGGTTTAGCTGCCCTGTGGCGTGTGGGATCTTAGTTCCCTGACCAGGGATGGAACCCGCGTCCCCCGCATTGGAAGGCAGATGCTTTACCACTGGACCACCAGGGGAGTCCCTACTACTCAATCTCTAGTCACATTTCCTGGTGGTCTTAAAAATGTAATTAAAGATGTTTTGTTGCTTTTTTCAATATATCCCATGACAGGAGTCAGAAACCCCTATGCCAGATACAGCCTCTGCCTGTTTTTGTAAATAAAGCTTTATTGGAACATAGCCATGCCCATTCATTTGCATGTCATCCCTGTGTCTGCTTTTGCACTAAAACAGCAGAGCTGAATATTCGTGATAAAGACCGAATGGCTCACAAAACCTAAAATATTTATTACGTGGCCCATTTGCAGACTCTGCTCTATGAGAATATGAAATGTTCCAGGAGAAGTTATGCTTCACATCTTTATCACTTAAATTTTTCTCGTTATCAACTCATTTTTTAACACATATTAGTAAGGTGGGACCCAGGTAGGCAGCTAAGGGGTGAGTCCCAGGAGGAATAAGGGAGGTTCTGCTGAAGGGGGAAGGCCTGTGCCAGGGATTAGTTTGACTTGTTGTCCAGCTGGTCCTCACCTTTAATTTTTACCATGTTTTTGAGCCACTCTAGAGATGACAGTTTTTCTACTTGTCTGGGGGGAGTTGGGGGCTCCCCCTTGATCCACAGATGCTATGAACCATGTAGGGAAGAGGTGCAGAGGCTCCTGTCAATAAGCCTCATGTTGACGGAGAGGAGTTCTCGTGGGCATGCATCTAAGGGAGGTGGACCAGCGCACCGCTGCTTCCCACCACTCACTCATGCCCAGCTCTTCCACCCCATCAGGTTCGAGACCCTGGAGCCTGAAATGAACGCCCTTGCAGCACGAATTACTGCTGTGAATGACATCGCAGAGCAGTTGCTGAAGGCCAACCCCCCGGGGAAGGACAGCATTGTCAACACCCAGAAGCAGCTCAACCACAGGTGGGGTGAGAAAGGATGCAGCAGACAGGACGGCAGCTGGAAGAGAGTTCTGTAGGGCATGGGAGGGAGGCTAAAATGAGGAGGGAAAGCCATCTGAAATATGTTGGACGGGGGTGGTGATGAAAGAGATGGAAGTGGGGTAAAGGTCGTCTGAAGGGGCTGGTGCCTGGACAGGGAGCAGACAAGAGGGGTCACGGAAAGATGAGTGGGGAGCAGGCTCTCTAAACAGCAGAAGCAGGCGGTAGGTTATACCAAGGGCGAGAGAGCAGGAAGAAGCTTCCCATCTACCAGCACAGGGCGGGAAAGCTGAGCAGCTCCAGACACTCCCTCTGCCCTCAGGTGGCAGCAGTTTCGGTCCCTGGCGGACGGCAAGAAGGCAGCTCTGACGTCAGCCCTGAGCATCCAGAACTACCACTTAGAGTGCACAGAGACCCAGGCCTGGATGAGAGAAAAGACCAAGGTCATCGAGTCCACCCAGGGCCTGGGCAATGACCTGGCCGGGGTGCTGGCGCTGCAGCGTAAGCTGGCCGGCACCGAGAGGGACCTGGAGGCCATCGCTGCCCGGGTGGGCGAACTGACCCGAGAGGCAAATGCCCTGGCTGCTGGCCACCCCGCCCAAGCCCCTGCCATCAGCGCCCGGCTTGGAGAGGTGCAAGCCGGCTGGGAGGACCTCAGGGCCACCATGCGGCGACGAGAGGAGTCGCTGGGCGAGGCGCGGCGGCTGCAGGACTTCCTACGCAGCTTGGATGACTTCCAGGCCTGGCTCGGCCGCACGCAGACCTCCGTGGCCTCTGAAGAAGGGCCGGCCACCCTGCCTGAGGCAGAGGCCCTCCTGGCCCAACATGCAGCCCTGCGGGGAGAGGTGGAGCGGGCCCGGAGCGAGTACAGCCAGCTTCGGGCCGTGGGTGAGGAGGTGACCCGGGACCAGGCCGATCCCCAGTGCCTCTTCCTACGGCAGCGACTCGAAGCGCTGGGAACCGGCTGGGAGGAGCTGGGCCGCATGTGGGAGAGCCGACAAGGCCGTCTTGCCCAGGCCCACGGCTTCCAGGGGTTCCTGCGAGATGCTCGCCAGGCCGAGGGCGTGCTCAGCAGCCAGGTAAGAGTCCGGGGGGCAAAGTCCCAACCAGGAAAAAGTGGGAAATAGGGACCAAAGGAATGTGAAGGAGTGGTGGATGAGGAGGTAAACGCAGCACATGGAGTAGGTGAGGGAACAGGATGGGCAGGGAGAACACGTTAAAAAAAAAATACGGGGGCTTCCCTGGTGGCTCAGTGGTTGAGAGTCCGCCTGCCGATGCAGGGGACACGGGTTCGTGGCCCGGTCCGGGAAGATCCCACATGCCGCAGAGCAGCTGGGCCCATGAGCCACGGCCGCTGAGCCTGCGCGTCCGGAGCCTGTGCTCCGCGACGGGAGAGGCCACAACAGTGAGAGGCCAGCGTACCGCAAAAAAAAAAGGGAGTAAAAAAAAAAAGATGTAAACATAACTTACCAAAACTGACTAGAGAAGAAATAGAAAACCTGGCTTGTCATATAACAGAAATGTAATCAGCAGCTATAAATAAGATGGAACACGACTTGGAGTGTTAAAGTCCCTCCAGCCCAGCTCCGTTCTAACTTTCTGAGACTCCCACATAATCAGGCACCATCCCTCCGTCTTCAGAGCCAGAGTCTGCCTGTCCCTACCTGGTTGGCTTCCATGTCTCAGATGGGCCCTTTGGTAGGTTCCTTCTGAGAGGTTGAGAAATGAGCTCGGTATCTCCCCTCCCACACAGGAATATGTTTTGTCTCACACGGAGATGCCGGGGACACTCCAGGCTGCTGATGCCGCCATTAAAAAACTGGAAGACTTCATGAGCACCATGGATGCCAACGGTGAGCGGATCCGCGGGCTCCTGGAAGCCGGGCGCCAGCTGGTGTCTGAGGGCAACATCCATGCCGAGAAGATCCAAGAGAAGGCAGACTCCATAGAGAGGAGGTATGATGAGGACAGTGGGCAAATGAGGGTCCCTAAAGGGGACCAGGTGAAAACAGGATGAACGTGGCACTCAGACCGACAGATGGGGGTGGGGAGCTGACAAAAAGCAGAGGAGGAAAAACCAAGTGGTCCGAGAGGGACTGAGTCACAGGCGGGGAAGTTCCGCCTCCCCGAAGTCTCCTAGGGTAGCTGGACACTGGGCCTCAGGGTTGCTGGGTTGACTTGTAGCGCTCCCGGAAGGTATTGTCCCCAGAGGAGGAGGACTGAGGGCTTCTAGGTTAGTTAGACGGTCATAACTCTTTCATAGCAAGTTCAAGGGCTTCACAGGGGCCTGTCATTACAGACACAAGAAGAATCAAGAAGCAGTGCAGCAGCTTTTGGGCCGTCTTCGGGACAACCGAGAGCGGCAGCGTTTCTTACAAGACTGTCACGAGGTGAGGCTCTCAGTCCCCCATGTCGCCTCTGACGTTCCCTGGCCACCCTTTCCCACAACGCCCTCGCTCTCTGAGCCTGGAGTCAGTCCACTGCAGTGTCACCTGAGCATGTGAATCCCTGCCTGGCTTCTCCCCACATCCCCCACCTCCCCCGACTCACCCTCGCCCCCTTCCCGCTTCACGCTTCCCTCTCTCTGAAGTGTATTCTGCCCTTCTCCATCCCTGCTCCATGATCGGTCCAGCTGAAACTCTGGATTGATGAGAAGATGCTGACAGCCCAGGACGTGTCCTATGATGAGGCCCGCAACCTGCACACCAAGTGGCAGAAGCACCAGGCGTTCATGGCCGAGCTGGCCGCCAACAAGGACTGGTTGGACAAGGTGGACAAGGTGAGCAATGGGACGGGGGCAGCAAGAAGGAAGCCTTTGGAACCTCCTCCCTTCAGCGTCCCAGCCGCAGTGCAGGGGAGGGTCCTGGCTTCAGGATCTGGTTTAGAGATCATGGAGCCCTTGGTGCCAAACTTCCAAGGTGGAAAGAAATGGTCTGGGGAGCAAATGTCTTAGGTCAATGGGACAGTGACTCCAGAACTTTGAGAAAAGGCAAATTAGTACGGAGCCAGACTGCAGCTTTGGGTCAGCACGATATCTATTCCTGGTCCAGAGCAGGAGGGCACTCTTCAGTGGGGTCATCAAACTTCTCTAAAGGGCCAGGCGGAAAATACCTTAGGCTTTGCAGGCCACGCAGTTTCTGCTGTTATTACTCAACTCTGCCAGTGTGGTGCCAAATCAGCCACAGGGAATACATAAACGAATGAGTGTAGCTGGGTTCCAATAAAACTTTATTTATAAAAACAGGTGGTGGGCCAGATTTGGCCCTCGGGCCACAGTTTGCCAACCTCGTTTTTGAGTCTTGCTTTCCTGGTATTTGGTCTCCCACCCAGCTCTGCCTCAAGAGCTGAGCACAGGCAAAACTTAATTTCTACTCAGCAAGTATTCCTGGACAACATCCTGTGTGCTCAGCACTCTTCTAGGTGCTGCAAGGTATATAAAAAGATGCTTTCCTTCCCTCAAGGGCATGACGGTTGGGAAGAGGAAGAGACCAGTGTGGATCCAGTTTCTCCATTTGTTCAGCAAATATTTACTTTGTGCTACTCTGTACAAGGCCTTGTATTAGGCACTGAGTGGGGAACAAAGGTGATTCCATTGCAGGCTCCACCCTCGAGGAATGACACAGGAGCCAGGATATGAGACATGTACACAAACAGCTAAAGTCAATCCAAAGCAGAATATAACAAATATAATGAGAGAGCCTGATAAAGCCTGGGCACTAAGGAGAGAGGAGACGTGGGAATCCTAGAAGCAGGGGCCAGCGGGGCAGTCCATGAAGGACGAGTAGAATTTGGACAGGCAGAGGTGTTGAGGGAAAGATGTTTCTTGGTAGAGAAACCAGAAACCAGGGGTGTGGAAGTGGGGCGCCTGTCCAGGAGCAAGGGCGTAAGTCCTTCTGGCAGGAGCACAGAATGCGTGAAGCGGCCATGGAAGGAAAGGTGGGAAAAACCTGCCAGGCCAGGTCATGAAAAGCCCCGATCACCACGTAAGGACTGTGCATCAGAGTGGATTGTGCCGACGGTTGGTAAAGTTCCCCAGTGGTGCTCTTCATCCTGGCCTGAAGGCAGTGTCTTGGTTTGTGTTCCCCTAGAAGCAAGGCTTCCGGTGCAGGCCACTTCCACGGGAGGTGATCACAGGAATGCCAGTAGCGGGTGGGGAGGTGAGGCGGAGAAGGGAAGGTAGTCAGTGAAGGGTCCACTGCCATGCCAGTCACCCCAGTGGGCACCTGGCACTCAGTCCTCATGGGACACCTGGGCGACGGTGTGGAACATGCATGAGTTATCCCAACCAAAGCAAGGACTCCCAGCGTTGGTCCACCAATGCCCTGGCTGTCGCTGGTTGAGGACTGCTTCTGGGGGCATAACTCCCTGGCACTTCCAGGCCACCTTGCGTACAGATCAAGTCACGCTGCCCTCACCTCCCCAGAAACCAAAGTCCTCAAGCAGAAGAGCTGGGAGTGGGGAAACCAGGTGAGAGTCACTTGCCGTAGTTCAGGTGAGAGGTAATGAGCTGAGAAACACAAAATGATGGCCGATAACACAATAGCACGTGCAATATGACACTGAAAACCACAAGCACCAGGGAACTCAAAATAAGGAGAGAGCGCACTGGCCTCTTAACTGAGACAAAGTTGTGGTTTTTTTTTTCTTTTTTTGCGGTACGCGGGCCTCTCACTGTTGTGGCCTCTCCTGTTGCGGAGCACAGGCTCCAGACACGCAGGCTCAGCGGCCATGGCTCATGGGCCCAGCCGCTCCGCGGCACGTGGGATCTTCCCGGACCGGGGCACGAACCCGTGTCCCCTGTATCAGCAGGCGAACTCTCAACCACTGCGCCACAAGGGAAGCCCTGAGACGAGGTTTGATGGGACCTTGAGGAAGGAGTAGGGTTTACTCAGCAGTGAGGGTAGGAGAGCTTAGAAAGCTTGGAGAACACCCAAGAACTCGGTAGGATAGCCCTTACTTCAGGTCTCTGCTGCCCTTTAGGTCCCTGTTCTGCTATCGGCTCGTGTTCAGTGGTATCTAATTCTGACACCCCTTCCTTGTCCCACACCCAGGAAGGGCGGGAGCTGACTCTGGAGAAGCCGGAGCTGAAAGCTCTGGTGTGGGAGAAGCTAGACGACCTGCACAGGCGCTGGGACGAGCTGGAGACCACCACCCAGGCCAAAGCCCGCAGCCTCTTTGATGCCAACCGAGCTGAGCTGTTTGCCCAGAGCTGCTCTGCCCTGGAGAGCTGGCTGGAGAGCCTGCAGGCCCAGCTGCACTCCGACGACTACGGCAAGGACCTCACCAGCGTCAACATCCTGCTCAAGAAGCAGCAGGTACACGGCGGGCCTTTGGTGGGACTGGTGAACAGCAGAAGAAACGAGGGGGGAGTCAGTAGCTCTTGAGATTCACGAGACCATCCTCAGCCCTCGCAGACAGCGTCTTCACTGGTATTTCTCAAGGCGACTTCCACTGGCCACCAATGTCAGAATCTCTGGGAGTGTGTGTCAGTCAGAGTAAAGTCGGGAGACAGAAACCACACTCAAACTTGAACAGGGAAACTTTAGTGAAAAGAACTACTAACTAATAAAAGTGGGTTACCTGCCAGTGGGGTAAAGAGAACTCCAAAACAGGGATCAGAAAACATTTTTCTGTAAAGGGCCAAATAGTATTTTGAGCTTTGAGGGTCATACGGTCTCTGTCACAACTGTTCAACTCTGTCCTCCTACCCTAGGACAACTCTGTCCTCCTAGGGTAAAAACATCGACCATAGTCGATGCGTAAAAGACTGGTGTGGCTGTGTGCCAATAAAACCTGATTTACAAAACCCAGCCAGGGGCGGGGTTTGCTGACCGCTGGTCTAAAGAATGCAGGAATAGCACATGTAGGGAGCAGCTACTGCCTCTAGGACTGAGGAGGGGGCGCCCAGGAAGGAATGGGATGCCCTCCTCCTACCCCAAGGCTGAGTTTCAGACCTCACTGGTGAAGGCAGAGGCCCGCTGGATGGCGTAGAAATTTGATGGGGTGTCACAGACCAGAGCAGGTCTGAATCTGGCAGGCCAAGGCTGGCCATCAGGAAGTTGCCACTGAGATGCCAGCAAAACCTGCTGGAGGGTGAGGGCCACCGGGTCTCCTGCACACCGCGGGCAGTTGTACCGTAGGAGCAAGAAGGAAAGCACACTGGAACCGTAGCTAGAAGCCTCTGCCTCGCCTGTGCATCCAGGTGTCCCTCCAGCGCCCTCTATGGACAAGGCCTAGTGTTGCACCAGCTGGCAAAGGAGAAATATTTACAGGGTCCAGTGCCAGTGACTCAAAATGGGCAAAGATGGACTTGGACCTGAGATGGATTGGGGACTGAGAGACAGTAAATTGATAGCTAGCACAGTTCTCACACCCCCTGGATTCTCATATATATTAAAGTTTGAGATCCACTGATGTAGGCCATGAAGAGATACTCTCCCTGGGCTGAGCCCCAGGGATAAGAATTCATGATTGGCTCGATATAGACCAGTGTCTCCGCTGAGTTTGAAGGTGGAGGCACGGTGATAACACCTCCTTCCTCTTCCGGTTGGCAGATGCTGGAAAGGGAGATGGCTGTGCGAGAGAAGGAGGTGGAAGCAATCCAGGCACAGGCAAAAGCTCTGGCCCAGGAAGACCAGGGTGCAGGGGAGGTGGAGAGGACCTCGCGGGCCGTGGAGGAGAAGTTCAGGGCCCTGTGCCAGCCCATGAAGGAGCGTTGCCGGCGCCTGCAAGCCTCTCGCGAGCAGCACCAGTTCCACCGGGACGTGGAGGATGAGATCGTGAGTCTCCGGCGCCTGGGACGGGGCTGCCTTTGGCTCTCTAATCTCCTTCTTGGATGCTGGGGGGAATGCCAGCAGTGCTCTGTTTTCTCTTCCCTTTGGCACTGAAAGTCAACCCTCTAGGGACACCCTCTAGGTCCCTTGGCCCCAGAACCGGGAGCCCTAGAAAACCTTCCCCCAGGAGTCCCCACTATCCAACCCCTAGCTCGGACTTTGCCCTCCGGACCTCCACTAACCCCCACTTTCGTATCCAGTTGTGGGTGACGGAGCGGCTCCCCGTGGCTAGCTCCATGGAGCATGGCAGGGACCTGCCCAGTGTCCAGCTCCTCATGAAGAAAAACCAGGTGAGGCAGAGGCTAAAGGCGGAAGAAAGGGTCCCAAGAGCCTCCCCAGACTTGAAAGTGTGTTTTCTTAAGAACTGGGGTTCCTCTGGCTCCCCCTGGTTGCTGGGTGTAACCCTAGACTTCAGTGGTTCACCTTTCCTCACCTCGGGAGGGTGGGTTCCCCTGATGGGAGATCGTGTGGACTGAAGGGGCGTCATGGGCCAGAAAAGAGGGGAGGTGAGAGGACGCAGGGAGGATGAGAAACAATGGTGTGAAGGGGGGCTTGCTGTTGAGTAAGCATAAGGGGGGGATGTCGGGTGAGGGGGTCCCTCGGCAAGCCTTTCAGCGTCTCCTCCTCTGTCGCCACGGACAGACCCTGCAGAAGGAGATCCAGGGCCACGAGCCGCGGATCGCGGACCTAACGGAGCGACAGCGCGCTCTGGGTGCGGCGGCAGCAGGCCCGGAGCTGGCTGAGCTACAGGAAATGTGGAAGCGCCTGGGCCACGAGTTGGAGCTTCGAGGGAAGCGACTGGAGGAGGCCCTGCGGGCCCAGCAGTTCTACCGCGACGCCGCGGAGGCAGAGGCCTGGATGGGCGAGCAGGAGTTACACATGATGGGCCAGGAGAAGGCCAAGGTGAGAGCCAGACCAGAGCTCAGGCTACGGCTTTCCTCCCCCCTCCCCCTACTCTCTGCTGCCACTCTCCCCTCCCCCAGGACGAGCTGAGTGCCCAGGCAGAGGTGAAGAAGCATCAGGTATTGGAACAAGCCCTGGCCGACTACGCCCAGACCATCCACCAGCTGGCAGCCAGCAGCCAAGACATGATTGATCATGAGCACCCAGAGAGGTGAGCATAGCACCTGGACCCCCAGGCCAGTCCCTGGGGGAGAGGGGAGCCAGTTCCGGAAAGGCCCAGAGATTGCAGAGCCTTCCGTACTGCATGTATACAGGACCATCTAGAAAGCTGGAGAAGCAGGGACTTGGCAAGCAGTTGGGGGGCAGGACTCTCTAGGATAGACTAGGGGTCAGAGCAGTGTGTCCTCCCCTCCCCCGCAGCACGCGCATATCGATCCGCCAAGCCCAGGTGGACAAGCTGTACGCCAGCCTGAAGGAGCTGGCGGGAGAGCGGCGGGAGCGCCTGCACGAGCACCTGCGTCTGTGCCAGCTCCGCCGGGAGCTGGACGACCTGGAGCAGTGGATCCAGGAGCGCGAGGTGGTGGCAGCCTCGCACGAGCTGGGCCAGGACTACGAGCACGTGACTGTGAGTGCGGGGAGGACAGCGGCCACAGGTGGGCTCCGGGAAGGGTAGACTAGCACTTCATCCTGTCCCAGGTAGCATCGGGTGCTGTCTGGCTGTCCACCAGGGCCCCTGGGAGACTAGCACTTCATCCTGGGCGGAGCACCAAGGGGCAGGGGTGCAAGACCAGGTCGTGCAGACGCTGTCCTCTGGGTTCTGAGATATTTAATTGGGAGAATCGTGCAGAAAGGAGGACGTGGGGCTGCGCATAGACGCGGGCCGAAAGGAAATGACCGATCACTGTTTTCCAGCAGAACTCACCGTACACTGGGGACTTGAGATTCCTCCCCACGGTTTGGGGGTTGGATACTCACTGGTGCCGAAATATGGACCATAGTTAGGGTATCCTTGTCTGAAGACTAAAGGTTCCAAGTACCCCTTTGCTGGGGGCTGGAGGCTGGGCGTGTCAGTCAAATCCAGGGTCAGTGGGAACCAGTTGCTTCTGCTGCCTAACTTGGCCCTGCTGAAGAAATCTATTTTGGCCCATGTGGCCCAGGGAAAGAAGTGGGTTCTCAGTCTGGGGTGAAAGGACTTGCCCCGCAAGTCAGGGACCACATCACAGTGCTGTCCGTGCAACCGCTTCCTCTGCCAGATGCTCCGGGACAAATTCCGAGAGTTCTCCCGGGACACGAGCACGATCGGCCAGGAGCGCGTGGACAGCGCCAATGCCTTGGCCAACGGGCTCATCGCTGGGGGCCACGCCGCCCGGGCCACGGTGGCTGAGTGGAAGGACAGTCTCAACGAGGCCTGGGCTGACCTGCTCGAGCTGCTGGACACGCGGGGTCAGGTGCTGGCAGCTGCACACGAGCTGCAGCGCTTCCTGCACGGTGCGCGCCAGGCCCTGGCACGGGTGCAGCACAAGCAGCAGCAGCTTCCAGATGGGACCGGCCGGGACCTCAACGCTGCCGAGGCCCTGCAGCGCCGACACTGTGCCTTTGAGCACGACATCCAGGCCCTCAGCGCCCAGGTCTGACTCAAGCATGGGTGGAGGCAGGGGGGAGGGATGAGGGGGCTTAGAGGAGACTCCGTGGGGAACATGGGGAGGCTGGAGGGATCGCATCCTCTGCAGAGCCACGTAGGGATGACGTTAGGATGGTTCCAGGAAACCGTCTCTGGCCAGGGGACCTCTAGCCACCCCGTCCACACCTGTAATGACAAGGCTTTTTGAGGGCCCGTGACATTTTCACATGGTCCTGGTGGGTAGAAGATTCTTTGTGGTGTACTAAAATCCATCTGTTGGTCCCACTCAGGTGTTAGACCTACACAAAATAAGCATAGATCCTTCCTGCAGCCATTTAAACCCGGTCGGCCCCCCACCGAAGTCCCTTCTTCAGGCCGAAAATCTCACTCTAGCAATCTCTGAGGTCCCCCACGAGCTGGACAGGCCTCTGAAAGCTCACCGGCTAGTGACCCTTTTAAAGGGTTGATCCCCAGGTTAAGCCCAGGCCCCCTGGTAAGACCCTACAGGGCAGAGTATGACAGGGCTTACTCTGGACTCCAGCTCTCATCTTTCCCAGCACCCCCCCCCACTCCTCCCCCTGCTTCTCCGGCTGGTAAAATGGGCAGGAGCTGTTGAGCAGAGGTCAGGACTGAGGAAGGTTGCAGCCCCTCAGAGTCTCCCAACTCTGCCTGACTTTGACCTGGGCCCCGGCAGGCCCAGCAGGTGCAGGATGACGGCCACCGGCTCCAGAAGGCCTACGCCGGAGACAAGGCCGAGGAGATCGGCCGCCACATGCAGGCCGTGGCCGAGGCCTGGGCGCAGCTTCAGGGAAGCTCTGCTGCCCGCCGCCAGCTGCTGCTGGACACCACGGACAAGTTCCGCTTCTTCAAGGCTGTCCGGGAGCTGATGCTGTGGATGGATGGAGTGAACCTGCAGATGGATGCCCAGGAGCGGCCCCGGTGAGGCCCACAGAGCCTGGCGGCCTCCGGGGGTTATGGGCTGGTGGCCGGGATAGGGTTGTGGGCAGCGGGTGATGTGGTCTCCGTGCCCCCAGGGATGTTTCCTCCGCAGACCTGGTCATCAAGAACCACCAAGGCATCAAGGCGGAGATAGAGGCCAGGGCTGACCGCTTCTCCTCTTGCATCGACATGGGACAGGGGCTGCTCGCCAGGAGCCACTACGCGGCTGAGGAGGTGGGTGAGGCCTGGGCGTAGCCGGGCGCCCTCACGGGGGAGGGCTGAATGCTGATTTCTCCTCTGAGTCTTCCTGCTTCCTTTCATTCTTTCTTTGCAGAAACCTTTCACCTTCCCCTTAGTGCTGTTCAGGGGTCTCCCCATTTTGTCTTTCTCCCAGAACTGTCTGCCTCTTGAAATCAGAAATCACTGGTTCCCCCATGTGAGACCCCCAGGGACCCTGGCAAGGCCCCTCTGGGTGCTAACTCACATCTCCCCCCCCCCACCCCGCCCCGACCCAGATCTCAGAGAAGCTGTCTCAGCTTCAGGCACGGCGCCAGGAGACAGCTGACAAGTGGCAGGAGAAGATGGACTGGCTGCAGCTTGGTGAGCCGCTGTAGGAAACTGAGGGCTCCAGGCCCTGGGCGGTGAGGGAGCAGCTGGGGGTCTTGCACCGGCTCCAGGCCCTGGGTGGTGAGGGAGCGGCTGGGGGTCTTGCACCCTGTAGTTTCCAGAGTAGGTGAGACCAGGAATCTGGGGCATGGAATTCAAGGCCCCCACCCTTGGCACTGCCTGGCTCTGCCCTAAGCTCCTGCCCTGGGGCAGTGGCTTTCTCTGTGCCCCTGTGCTTGAAGCTACTGTGGCTATAATACCCTGTCGTTGCCCACCCTGATTTGCCACCTCCCTGCAACCCCCAATCCCTGCAGTTTTGGAGGTGCTCGTGTTTGGGAGAGACGCAGGTATGGCGGAGGCCTGGCTGTGCAGCCAGGAGCCGTTGGTGCGAAGTGCTGAGCTGGGTTGCACAGTCGATGAAGTCGAGAGCCTCATCAAGCGGCACGAAGCCTTCCAGAAGTCCGCAGTGGCCTGGGAGGAGCGTTTCAGCGCACTGGAGAAGCTCACGGCGGTGAGGGCTACAGGACCCCAGGAGTACCGGCCCCATCCCGCTGCCCCAGACTCTGCGCGCTCTCCTGCTTGAAGAAGGCATTTCTTCTCTTCCCATTGCCCCAGCATCTCCCAGATGTGAGCCAAGAGTGCCCTGTTGTCACCTCAGCTTTAGGAGCCATCCGTTTCCCTGGGTGGCACTAAGAGACACCATCCCCCCCATAACTCCTAATCCCCGCCTTCATCTGGAATTATAGTCTCCATTCTTCCTGTTTCATCAGACTAGAGCTGAGACATTTCAGCTTTCCCCAATGCCTGGGACCTTCCATGCTCTGACCTCAGAATTTTTTGACAGCTGGAGGAGCAGGAGAAGGAGCGAAAAAGAAAGAGGGAGGAAGAGGAACGGAGGAAACAGCCCCCTGCCCCAGAGCCCACAGCCAGTGTGCCTGAAGGGGCCCTGCTGGACAGCCAGACAGCTCCCGATGCTACCTGGGACAGGTGAGAGGTGGGACACTTCGGGGAGTAAGTGGGGGCTGAGCCAGAGCAACACACAGACTTCACGTTCTCTGTCACCTCTGCTGTTCCAGAGCCCAGCCCCGCCTGCCAGCACCCTCACAGCCAGCCAGCGTGAACGGCGTCTGCACAGATGCGGAAGCCCCACAGGTGACTCCTGCTGCCCCAAGCGCCCCCATCAGAATCTTAGCCCCTCCCCTTGCACATCTGCTTACAGCGTCTTGTCCTTGTAGCCCCTGGTGGAACAACAGAGACTTGAGCAGGGCAGCTTCCCAGAAGGGCCTGTGAGTTTCTCCTGGAGGTGTGGGTATCGATAACTGGGAGATATGGGATGAAATGGGGGTGTGAGCTGGGCAGTGGGGACAGCGGGGTCAGGAGAGGGCAGAGACTCAGAGGAAACGTGGAGGTGGCAAGACCAGCTCATGGACTTCCAGCTTCTCGACCTGCAGGCTAGGTGTCTCCCATCTTATCTTTTTTGTTTGTTTGTTTTTTGCGTTACGCGGGCCTCTCACTCTGTGGCCTCTCCCATTGCGGAGCACGGGCTCGGGCTCCGGAAGCGCAGGCTCAGCGGCCGTGGCTCACGGGCCCAGCCACTCCGCGGCATGTGGGATCCTCCCGGACTGGGGCACAAACCCGTGTCCCCTGCATCGGCAGGCGGACTCTCAACCACTGCGCCACCAGGGAAGCCCCCATCTTATCTTTTGACACAGACACCATTTTCTTCACAGGGGTCTGGTGCTGGGGACGAGGCCAATGGGCCACGGGGAGAGAAGCAGACCCGGACACGGGGCCCGACCCCTCCTATAATGCCCCAGAGCAGGTCATCCGAGTCAGCCCGGGTTGCCACCTTGCCCACCCGCGGCCCGGAGCTCTCTGCCCAAGAACAGATGGAGGGGCTGCTGTGCCGCAAACAGGAGATGGAGGCCTTTGGCAAGAAGGCCGCCAACAGGTACCGGGTCTGGTCATGTGGTGCCTGCGGCCTCTGCAGCTCCTGCCTTCTGGAGAGGCTTGCCCAGAACCCCTTCCTAGACTGGGGCGGTGGGGGGTAGGACTCAGGAGCAGGTGGGGCCTCAGGAGAGGGCCGGGAGGGTGTAGAGACGATGGGCCTAATGACAGCCAAGCTGTTCCCAGGATGCCTGGCCCCTCAAAGGCCAGTCGGTCACCTGCGTCCCCTCCTCTTCACCTGCACCATGTCTCTCCCAGGTCATGGCAGAACGTGTACTGTGTCCTGCGGCGTGGGAGCCTTGGCTTTTACAAGGATGCTAAGGCAGCCAGTGCGGGAGTGCCGTACCACGGAGAAGTGCCTGTCAGCCTGGCCAGAGCCCAGGGCAGCGTTGCCTTTGATTATCGAAAGCGCAAGCATGTCTTCAAGCTGGGGTAGGAATGGAACGTGCCCTCGGGATGGGAGGGAAGGTCACAGTGATACAAGGCACAGGGGAGCCACTAGGGGACAGAGAGGTCAAAGAGGGAGAGGCGGGGGATCTGGCTGTATTCCACACTAAGGGGAGCCGAAGCACCAAGACGCAGGCCTGTCAAGCTGAAAAGTTATCCTGCCTGGGAGGTCTTGAGGCAGGATGCTGGCGCTCCCGTCTCCAGGTACCTCCGGGGGCCTGCCCCTGCCTGCCCCTGGTCCTCGGCAGCCAATCAGGAAGGATGTGCTTTGGCACAGTCCCGGGAATCTGAAGAACGTGCAGAACGTGTCTGATCTGGCTCTGAGGTTCCCGGGCATGTTCTCCAGCCTGGTCTCTGGGTGATAGTGAGCTCTCACCAGCCCTGATCTGGCCAATCAGAGTCTCAGCTCTGCCCTGAAGTTTCTCTCTCTCCCAACAGCTTACAGGATGGGAAAGAATATTTATTCCAGGCCAAGGATGAGGTGAGCTGTCCCTTCTCCTCCCGTGTCCCCCTTCTCTCTGGGAAGTCTTAGAACCTCCAGATGCACATTTCTTTCTTCCCTCGCCTCTCTCTTTTTCCTTGTCTGAAGTGTCTCATTCTTTGATATCAGACAACCCACAATGTGCCAACTGGATGTTTGTGAAGGCCACACCAAAACATGTTCCCTACCTTAAAGGGGTCTTTCTCTCCAGTGAGATGAGGCAGTCGTCTCCACCTCCTCCTCTTCCACTTCCCCACTGTGGGCGAGCCAGCCACCCACGCATAGCATCCTCCAAGCTGACCAGTTGTCTTTCTGCGCCCCACTGCAGGCAGAGATGAGCTCGTGGTTGAGGGTGGTGAATGCAGCCATTGCCACTGCGTCCTCGGCCTCTGGAGAGCCTGAAGAGCCAGCGGTGCCCACTGCCACCCGGGGCATGACCCGGGCCATGACCATGCCCCCGGTATCACCGGTCGGGGCGGAGGGACCTGTCGTACTTCGCAGCAAGGATGGCAGAGAACGAGAGCGAGAAAAGCGCTTCAGCTTCTTCAAGAAGAACAAGTAGTTGGGGGCGAGACTCCCAGGCCAGCTGCCTCCCTCTGTCCAGGAAACTGCCAGGGACCGTCGACAGGGACCACCCTCTTGTCAGGACAACTGCCTGCTGCTAGGGTCTGTTGCCAAGGTCAACCCATCACCAGGAACTGTCTCTGGAGACAAGTCAGTGTCCCCAAGGGCAACCCTTCTCTTCTGCTATTTAATTCCAGACTGGTGGTGGGGCCCAGGCAACCCCCAATTCCACTCCCCCACTTCTTCCCTCCTCCCCTAGCCTTACGCCTCTATCCCCACCACAGCACAGCACCCTCTCCATAGGCCACATGGGGAATGGCTGCCCCTGCCTCGGGGTCATTCTCCCGCCACAGCTAGGGCACGCCATCCAGTCCTTGCCCCTGGGGACCAGCCAGGAACCTCTCAGAGCTGAAGCAGGACCTGGGGGCAAGATTGCCAGATGACAGGTCAGAGACGCCGAAGCTCCCCCTTACCATCCTCCCTCATCCTCTGACTCAAGCAGCCCCTCCATCTCCAGCAACTCTCAACAGCTTCCGGGTGTGAGTTGTTCAGGGGCAACCACGGCCTTGAGTCTGGCCAAGGAGGTGATTAAACAGCTCAGCTTCTCTTACTGCCTCTGGGTGTCTTTGCTTTCCTGACCACAAGCCTCTCTGCCCATGCCCCTGTTCTTCCTTCTGGCCCTGGTCTCCTGTGTGTCAGGTTTCCCGCTCTGCCCCCAGCATCCCGCCAAGAACCACATTATCCTGTGAGTCTCCTCATTTCCCCATGACAATGACCTCCTCTTTGCTGGGATGACCAATGTCAAACCTCTTTTCAGACCAAAGACGTTCACCATGATATTAACAAGCAGTATGGAGGCAGTGAATGACTGCTTCCCTGGTGTACAACTTTCTTCACTCGTGATTCTCTCAACTGTTTTCAAAAATGGAAGACAGCCTAGTCTCAGCCACTGCTCAGCCTGACAGCGGAGAGTGGAGCATGTAGGTGGTGATTACTGACCCCCACCTTCTGTCTCAATAGAGAGGACCCCAACAGGGGATCGAGGGAGTTCAGACAGGGATCAGATAAGTAACAGGTTCCCAATCCACTGACCAATAGAATGAGATCACCCTGGGAAGCCATGAGATACATCCTAAGTGTGTAAACGAAAACACAGGAGAATGTATTTTAGATCCAGTGAAGTATAAAAAAAAGGAGCAGGGGGCTTTCCCTCTTGTCTCTGGCTCGGCAACTGGAGGTTTCAGGGCAATCGTGTTTGCCTTGGTGGCCTCCTATAGGAAAAGCTTTGTTCTTTCACTGCTTCCCGTATACAAACAACCATTTCTTTTTTGGGGCTCAGAGGTCTTTCCAGGAAAGCAGCCCCATCTTTAGCATAATCGGCCAAGGGCCCTGGCTGAGCAGACCCTGACTGTCATCAGCCGTGACAAAGACAGGGTCAGGTGTGTGCAGGCCCAGAACGTTTCCAAACATGAGATGCGGTAGACCAGATAGTACACAGAATAATTATGCCTTTCTCTTAAGAAGAGCAGATTCAGTATGCCAAAGTAAACATGTGGATAATGTAACTGGAATAATCTGTCGTGGGAGTAAATGGAGTAATACATCAGCACTACACAGACACCTTCTTTTGTTCTTCAGGTATAACTGTAACATCTCCACCGTATGAAGGAAGAGAAAATCACGCATTGCGGCGTGCCCAGGGAATCTGGGTATTCGTACTCCTTGGTGACAAGCCTGTGGGTTGGGAGAGAAAGCAATAACTGGAGATTTTAGAAGGAAACGTATATGGGCGTGAGGAACCAATGGAGAAGTCATCATTTTAACTTGTAAATAGGGCAGCCAAGTGAAGCAGTCCTGCAGAATGCGGTCAGACATTGTGAATGGAGATGTAATAAAAATATGGTTTGAGCATTTATGAACACATGGTAGCTGAAGCTACCTGAGTCCAGGAATCCTTAAGGACAGGACATAGAAGAGGATAAGCATAAGCATAAGGTCAGGAAGCAAGTCTTGGGAGACACCTTCAGGAATGAGTGGAAGACAGGGAAAGTTCCAGGAAAGATGACAGAATGGAACGGAGTGACGGATATGAGGCAGATTAGAGCACAAAAATACAATAATGCGGCTTCCACAAATCAATGGGGAAATAGGGACAGATAAAAATGGATTAATTATTTAGAGAAAAATGTTTGCGTTCTTACCTAACCCCACCTCCAAGGGTGAACTCTAGATCTGTGCTATCTGGTATGGTAGCCACAGGCCATACGCGGCTACTAGCCACTTGATATGTGGCTAGTCCAAATTGAGATGTGCTGTAAGTGTAAAATGTTTTCCGGAGTTTGAAGACTGAAGAGGAGAAAAAAGAATTTAAAACATCTCAATAATTTTTATACTGATTATATGTTGAGATAGTTTAGCTATATTGGATTTTGAAAATATTAAATTTAATTTCAACTGTTTCCTTTTATTTCTTAAATGTGTTTACCAGAAAATTTTGTATATGTTGTTCACATTATATTTCTGTTTGGACAGCACTGCTCTAAACGGACTACAGACCTAAATGTGAAAGGTAAAAACATTAATGTTAATAGAAGAAAATGTAGGAGAATATATTTGTGACTCAGGGGGATGGAAAAGGACATTTTATACAAAACTTCAAAAGCACAAACTTTAAGACAAAAATTGATTAAGTTGATCACATAAAAAAATTAAGGATTTCGGGCTTCCCTGGTGGCACAGTGGTTGAGAGTCCGCCTGCCGATGTAGGGGACACGGGTTCGTGCCCTGGTCTGGGAAGATCCCACATGCCACGGAGCAGCTGGGCTTGTGAGCCATGGCCGCTGAGCCTGCACGTCCGGAGGCTGTGCCCCGCAACGGGAGAGGCCACAACAGTGAGAGGCCCACGTACCGCAAAAAAAAAAA
>NW_020838013.1:4015522-4080770 GCF_003676395.1 Aethalodelphis obliquidens | reverse complement strand
AGTGAGAGGCCCACGTACCGAAAAAAAAAAAAAAAAAATACAGTAAGGATTTCTGTTCAGTGAAGGAAGGACTCCATGGACAAAGTTAATAATTTGGTGGAATGAGAGAAGATATTTGAAACCAATAAGAGATTAATATCTAGAACATACAAGAAAATCCTGCAAACAAAAAGGAGACTGTAACCTGACAAGAAACATGGGGAAAAGATACGAATAGGGAAGTTACAGAAGAGTCAACCTCCCACACTTCAGAGAAATAAGAGATGCTTAGAATCATTAGTAATCAGAGAAATGCAAATTAAAGCAACAATGATATACCACTTTATACCTATTATACTGCCCAAAATTAGACAACTGGATAATGGCAAACATTGGCAGAGACACTGAGATGCAGGGCCCCTCAGGTGGGAGGGTAGACTGGTTTCCAGAGGACAACCTGGCACTACTTGGACAAGTTAGTTCCAAGTATACCCTATGACCCAGCAACCCAGCAATCCCACCCCTGGGCTTATCTCCCCTCAAATTCTCACACCAAACCATTAGGGCGCTCAGAATTAACATAAGGATGTCCACTGCAACCTTGTTTATAGCAACACTAAGGAGTTGGGAGGCAACCTGAGTGTCCTATGCTGGGATAAGGATAGGCAAAACATGGTGGCTGCACACTGTGGAGTATTACTCAATAGTTAGACACCACACGGTAACTTAGTGCTTAGTGAAAAGAGAAACAGTGAGCTATACAACACAATTTACATAAACATTTGCAAAATTAATTAACCCAAATGAACAATGGGCGGGCTTTGTCTATATCCATATTAGGAGAAACCAAATGTAAAAAGGGATACTTGGGACAATCTAGGAAAATTTTAAATATAAATATTAGATGAAATTAGCATAGCATAGAGCTGATGCTTTAGAGGCAGTTAGTGAAAACCTTACAGGCGAATGACATTATGTCTGGGATTTGCCTTAAAAAACTCCAGCCCACCCACCCACCCACACAAAAAGTAGAGGGGCTACACAAAATAAGATCAGCAAAATGCTGATAACTGTCAATGCTGAGTAAGGGGTCCACAGGAGTGCATAATATTCTCTATTTGTGCCTTTTTGTAATTTTCCACAATAAAACTTTAAATTAAAGGGAAAAAGTAAATGTGCACTAAAAAGACATGTCTTGTAGAAAACAAACTTACGGTTACCAAAGGGGAAGGTGGGGGAGGGATAAATTAGGAGTTTGGGATTAGCAGATACAAACTATATAAAATAGATAAACAGCAAGGTTCTACTGTATAGCACAGGGAACTATATTCAATATCCTGTAATAACCTATAATGGAAAAGAATAAGAAAAATAATATACGTATATATAAAACTGAATCACTTTGCCGTATACCAGAAACTAACACAACATTGTAAATCAATTTTAAAAAAAGACATGTCTTGCAAGACATTTAAAAAAATATACTTCAATTAAAAAAAGACATGTCTTGCAAGAACACAAACAAACAAAGTAATACACACTAAACTCATTTACTGGTTGCCTATGAGGGAAGGGGAAGGGAGGTAACAGGGAATAGATAAGAACAGGGAAATAGATGGGGGGAAGGAGGTGTAATGGTATAGTCAGAGCTATGAGGAGGAACAGCATAAAAACACAGGAGAAAAGGATGGTGAATGAATGAAAATTTTAGAAGGGTGAAAACTGTTAAAAGGACATTAGTTTTGGCGACCTCAGAAAACTTGGGGCATTGGAGAGGAGGACAGAACCCGAAACACAGTGCACGAAGGTGGGCGACAGCAGGTTCAGACTCTATTTGTGGAAGTCTGTCCTGGAACACAGGGAAGAAACCCAACTTAAAAAACCACAACAGTGGGCTTCCCTGGTGGCGCAGTGGTTGAGAGTCCGCCTGCCGATGCAGGGAACACGGCTTTGCGCCCCAGTCCAGGAAGATCCCACATGCTGCAGAGCGGCTGGGCCCGTGAGCCATGGCCGCTGGGCCTGCGTGTCCAGAGCCTGTGCTCCACAACGGGAGAGGCCCGCATACCAAAAAAAAAAAAAAAAAAACCATAACAGTGAAGATGAGTGAAAGCTATTTCAGATATGGGCAAGGAGGTCCCTATACATGTTTTAAAAGTCTGAGTGTAGAGAGAAAGTGGAAACGACCAAGAGGAGAAGGAAAGGGGAGAGGTAAATAGAATTAGGTGGGAGACAAGCATGATTGTTATCAGAATTGGAAGGACAGTGCCTCTTCTGAAATTGCTGGGAAACAAAGAATTCAGTGAAAGAAACATAACAAAGTAGTTGGAGAGGAAGAGGTCAGCCTGCAGAATTTGTGCCTAACAGCATCAGAAAGCATACCAAGGAGTAATGATGATTGACAACCACCCTGGCATGCTCTACTTGGAGATAAGCTCAGTCCATCAATCTCCATAAACTTCTATTCTTTGTTCAAAGGTGACAGAGAGTAATCCAACTCAATATCTTCCTTTTTACCACCAGGAGGTGCCCTTGGACCACAGCTGAATTTTGAAAGCCGGAAAGTGCTCAGGGACTCAGTTGCCCAGTCCTCCAGCAGCTTGGTGTGGACACGGAGACCTGGCCTACCCCCAAAACAAGAAACCTCTCTGGGCCTCCTTTGGTGTGCTCACCACGGATCAGGAACTGTGAAGGACACAGAATTAGAGCTTAATTCTCTAGCTAGGGAGAGAAAACCAGCCTTCATGTATATGTGACAAAACTTGACTGATTAAGTGCAGCTAGGATAGAATGCCTCTTAGAGCCATCTCAGCTCTGCCATCTTTGGTTCTCCTTTTCCTCACCAATGCATAACGTGTTTGCAATTTAAAATTTTAAAATTATGTATAAAAGCTCTACCAAAAAAGACTAGGTTGGCTTAAAATGTGGCGCGCCTCTATTTCTAAAATGTTGTCCCAAACTGCCATAGAGGCTGGCAGGCGCTAAGAAAACCCCCTTTTAGGGGGCCCAGTGAGATAACCCTTTGTCATCTGCAGCCGCCTTCCTCCCCCACCCCCGCTCCCCCACATGGCCCAGCAGCACGATCCATTGTGATGCTTAGTGATTCTCCCGGGCTTCTGATTTCACCAAGTCAGTGGTTGCGTCCAGAAACCTTCTGACGCTTGAGCGACGACCGCCCACCTTCCAAGGTGGTGATTGGCTAGTCAGGCCAGGGGGCGGGCTGACCTCCGTCCGCAGTACCGTCACCAGCTGGCCCCGCCCTCGTATTGGGGCGACTGGGAGCAGAGCCCAGGGCAGCCATTTGTATGCGGCCGCGGGATTGGTCGTTCGGCTCCCGCGAGGGTGAGGCGGGGCAGCGCACACTCGCGCGTGCGTGAGCTGGCGCGCGAGAAAGGGCCCGGTCACGCTGAGGCTTGAGCGGCTGTCGCCATTTTGTAGGGTTCTCTCTGACGCGGGAGCCGCCGCCGCCGTCGCCGCCACCCGGAGGTGCGAGGGGTTCTTGTGGGTGTGTGGGGAGCCTGAGAGAGGGCCGGGCCGGACCCTGGCTGACGGGGTTGGCCCAGGGTTAGGGTTTCTCCTCTTGCTGCGGGAGGTCCGGGGAAGACACCGGGAGGAGGCGGGGCCGGGTTTCCGGAGGGGGCGGGGCAGAGGTCGGGTCGAGTCTTTGTTGGGGCGAAGGAACTGGAGTTGGGCCGCTGGGGCGTGGGTGTCCCAGGTTGGGGCAAAGGGGGCCTTTTAATTCTTAGAGTATCTTGAAAGGTGATGCGGCACGGAAGAGAGGTACACAGATTTCCCTCCAAAACCTTGTTACCAGGGACAGTAAGATATATGCCTCTTGCCCCCTGCTTGGACTCTTCTCTTACCTGCCCCCCAAAGAGTATTTTCAGCTAACCCTGTTACCTAAAATGCGCCTCATTTAACGGAGGTGATGGGCTGTGCACTGACTGCTGACACTCGACCTGTTCGCGTGTCACACACAACTCACACTACTCCTTAAGAGTAAACCTTTCCTCCCGCTGTTGAAAACATAATAAACGTCTCTGTGAAGATCTTGATGGTGCCAAGAACTTTGGAGGATTAATCCAAAATGCAATGCACTGAAATTTTTCCCTCCACCCCTAACTTTTGGAAATCTCCTTTCTTCTTTTCCAGGCTCTTGTCAGGATGGTGAAGCTGTTCATTGGAAACCTGCCCCGGGAGGCCACAGAGCAGGAGATCCGCTCACTCTTCGAGCAGTATGGGAAGGTGCTGGAGTGTGACATCATTAAGAACTACGGCTTTGTGCACATAGAGGACAAGACGGCGGCCGAGGATGCCATACGCAACCTGCACCACTACAAGCTGCACGGGGTGAACATCAACGTGGAAGCCAGCAAGAATAAGAGCAAAGCTTCAACCAAGTTGCATGTAGGCAACATCAGTCCTACTTGTACCAACCAAGAGCTCCGGGCCAAGTTTGAGGAGTATGGTCCAGTCATCGAATGTGACATCGTGAAAGATTATGCTTTCGTACACATGGAGCGGGCAGAGGATGCAGTGGAGGCCATCAGGGGCCTTGACAACACAGAGTTTCAAGGTGAACTGCTCTGGGGCCTGGGTGGCAAAACTGAGTGGGGTTTAGCTCTAGACAGAGGCAAGAACACAGGACTGTGGGGCTGGCAGGGTGGTTTCTTCCATTCCGTTTTAGCCGGAAATGATAGAAAGATTGTGTTTACCACGCTTAAGCACAGCTTACTCTTGGAGAAGCAAACACTTCTCCTTTCCAGATTTGCCGAGATGTTCCTCAGCAACTTTGTAGAATTGCAAACGGTGGGTTACTTTATCCTGCAGGCCATCATTCATTTGGGTGCTGTTGGAAGTTTAATCTGCCTGGGCAAATGAGTATCTCATGGGAGAAGGGAGGATAAAGGTCTGTGGGTTACCTGCTTTTTCTGTTATGACAAGGAAGCCTTTTGAGAGTTTCAGTGCTTAGGGTTTATACTCTTCACTGCCTTGGGTGATGGGCTGTGGGAAAGAACAATGAAGACATCTCGAAGAATCCCTATATTATAAATCTGGGTGGTGAATCTGGATTTGGGGGAGTATCCTTTGAATACTCAGGTTTGTTCGGTCTGAACTATACAAGCAGAGCCAAAAGCCATGCCATGGACTATTCTGCTCCACCTACTACTATTTAACCCTAAGGGGAAAAAAGGAAATTTCTAAAAATATTAGGTTGAATGGGAATGATGGTCCTGCTTCTGAGGAGATTCCAGTAAGGGTGTTGTATCGAATTACTTACGTCATTAATAAACATACATATGTTGTCATTAATACCACAAGAGGTTGACTGAAGACTCTCTAGGACTGTGCTAATATGGTGGCCACTAGCCACATGTGGCTATTAAATTGAAATTAAATAAATTTTAAAATTCAGTTTCTCAGTTGTGCTGCACACATTTCAAGCACTCAGAAGTCGTATGAGGCTAGTGGTTAGTGTGTTAGTGCAGGTATGGAACATTTCCATCGTCACAGAAAGTTCTGTTGTACAGCGCTGTTCTTCAAGTTTTTTGTTGACCCTATCATCTTGGACCGCACGTTTATAGCCGCTTTTCAGGTTCATAAATTAAGACCATTTTTTCTCTGAGTGCCACTAAAAGGGTCGTTAAGAAGTACTTAAGGGTCCTCTACTAAACCTAGAAAACAGAAAAGAGATGGAGAAGAGGAAAAATTGACCAGAAAAGGGTAAGAAAGTTTGCAAATAGTAGATTACAAATGGTGCGTCAGACATCTCTGGCCTCAGCCAGTGTTGTCTTGGCCTGTAGCTACTCTTTAAAGCACAGGGCAAAAGTTGTAGATACTTTCTACCGTGAACTTGTCGTATGACTTTGGACAAGTGTTTTAACCTCTCAACGCATCATTCTCCCCACTTATAAAATAGAATTAATGATCCCTGCCATACCTCCTTCACAGGATGGTAGTGAGGCTAGAATGAGGTAATAAGATGTGAAAGTGTTCTAACAGTAAAAGCACTGTATGATGAAAGGTGAGTGGTGATTGCAACAATGAGTGTTTCTGTTAAGGTTAGAAACTTACTTAAAATGTAATAGCTGGCTTTCATTATTAGCTGTTGCACTTCAGACAGCTTTAAAAATATTCTTAATTATTTTCATTTGATGAGGGAGGGGATCGTAAATGGACAGTGTTGGGGAAATGGGGGTTCTCTCTTGACAAGTAACAAGCAAAATGTAAAAAGTGCAATTAAACTCAGGTACAAAGTGCAGAGGTATTCTGGTATAATACTGCATGTTCTTGCCTATTTAATATGCAATTGAATAAAAGGGTAGGGGCCAAAATAAGTATATGGAAATCGGTTAACTGGGGGGAGTAGGCTTGAAACGAATGTTTGTTTTAATATAGTGAGTTTAATTACTTCAGGAAGCGGATATCTGAGTAACGCGATGATCCATGAGATTTTTTTTTTTAATGTCTTTATTGGAAGAAAAGGATCCTTTATTTGGTTTTTCATGTTCTTAGCCTGGGCCCCTGGAAAAAGCACTCAACGGCGTACGGTACGTACGTACAGACAGTTTTATAACCAGCTCTGTTTTTTTTCCAGATGACAAGAGAAAGTTTAGCATTGGATAATAAGTTGCAGTTTTACAGAAAATACAATCTAAATACCAATTTGTCACATTTTTCCATAAAGCCTTTTCAGTCATCTCCTAATGAAGGGGGCCTCTTAAGAGTGCCATTTTGGGCATCTTTTGAACCTGTATTTGTTAATGGCTTCCATAGGCTTCCTCATTGTATGACTTCTGAAAGAAAGCAGCATAATCTGAGTTTACCTGGGTCTTTCAGGATGCTTCCTCTCCACCGGCAGCAGTGAACTGAACCACTATTGAGTTAGCAAACAAGTTTGCATCGGAAGACCCTAAAGAAGCTATTCCCAAGTAAAAACTCAGGCAGCTGAATTGGGAATGATATGTAAGAGTTCAGATGTTTCGTTTTTCCCCCAATATATAAACAAGCATTAAATTGGAGTACAGTTGTATATCAGCTATATCCCTTGATAGGAGCTCAGCAATGAGGACCCCAAGTTGCCCTCCTCTTTGTTTCAAAACAAAACACTTTTGTGGGGGCTGGTTTTCTGGGAAATGTTGGCAACACATCTCAGTAATGTTTTGGAGATCTCAGAAAATCTTTAAGCTTTTGGCCTCTCCAAAGCCAAAGTGTAGTAGAGTGGTAGAATTTAATCTTCTTTCAATTTTCTTTGGCCTGGATCCTTCAGGTAATAGAGAAGCACAGTATATTTCAATTATAAGAACTTTAGGGCAGGCCCCCCACCCCCGGGCTCTAATGCCTGATGATCGGAGGTGGAGCTGATGTAATAATAACAGAAATAAAGTGCACAATAAATGCAATGCGCTTGAATCATCCAAACCCCTCCCCACCTATCACCCTGGTCTTTGGAAAAACTGTCTTCCACAAAAAAGGTCCCTGGTGCCAAAAAGGTTGGGAACCGCTGCTTTAGGGGATTTAAATTAAAAGCCTAGTTACAACCTCTGGAAAGATTATGTGAAAAAAAAAACCTGTCACTTCTGTTGCAGATCTTTTAGTTCTAGGTAAAAAATTTTTTTACCTGAATCCTTTTCACAGCTACTATAGAGGTAGATTTTGCCACAGATGTTTATAAACTTCTGAGTTCCGCTCTAATCAGTGGTGAAGACTGGATGTATTAATAGAAACATCAAAGTGGGGGCAAAAAAAACTGGGTTTTATTTCTCAAAAAAAATGGACCCATAATCTATAAAGGAGCAAGTTAAATATTTTCCTTAAAAGTGTACCTCTAGTTCTCTGGATTGGCTGTTCTTTAGATTGGCATTGTTACACTGACTTCAGAATTGGAGCACAGTTTGTGTCTTTCACACAGATTAATGTCACCGTGCATGTTTGAAAGCCAAGTTAACTTGTAATCCTCCAGTCTAAATTATAGGGAATTCTACATTTGGGATATAAATTGGGGCAAAAATCCGTGTGTTTCTGTTCTAAGCACAGTTAGCATTTGGCCCATAATAACTTCTAAGAATGGGAGTATCTAAATCTCTGAAAATACTGGGATGGCTAACTGCTGCTTTCAGAGAATTATTGCCATTTGGTATCTGTTGATGGTATCAGTGTTGATGGTGGATGCTGCCTCTCTACTAGCAGCTGGAAGTAAAAACCTGAGCACCTTTGTTTCTGCTAAAGAAAGGGTTTTAAGTTTGAGGCGGCAACTGCTAGAAACTGGGGTGGTAGGAATGTTGGACATTGGGCAGAACTGAGTTTGACTAAAGTGATATTACTGCACTAACCCGCTCCCCTCTCAGGGTCAGTGCATGGCGCTGTTCTGGCTGCCGTCCTGAATCGGGCTGTTTCCAACAGGATGGTGGAGCACGAGGCCTCCTATCGCATAGCTGCATCCAGAACAAGGTCTGTTAAAGAGAGAGCAACTTACTGATCGTGGAGGGGGGATTTGTTCTGAGCCGCCCTTTAGAGTGATGTTCTCTACGTCTGTACTGGCTGCCTTTTGGCTACAATTTGTAAAGCATTGACTTGTCTCCAAAGTCTTAGGCAGTTTGGCACTAAATGCTGCCAAGAATATGCCTTTCTCAAACTGCTTTTAAAGACCTTGGATGCTTTCATTAGTAAGGGTCCCTGGGCTTGATGGTACACACGGCCAGGGCAAAGATTGTTTCTTCTCTTAGCTGTTCCTCGTTCTGGTCATTTTCTGGAAGTATGGATGTGGCTTGTTTGTATGGGTGCCCAGAAGCCTTTAGGCAAATGCTGCATTTTTCTAACAAGTAGATAATCCCCTATAAAGAATTGTAAACTACATAGTAGGATGAAATGCCGATCATTCCATTACATGGAAGCACACTGTCCCTAAGAAACCAGTACTGCTTCAAGATCTAATTCTAGCTGTTGACAGGCCTAGGTCAAGTAGTTTTCTTTTCCACAATAGGCATGGGTTCACCCTTGCTGAAAAAAGTGGAGGTGGGGTTGAAATGTGGAGGGTCTTATAACAAACTCTTAGAGGTACTAGAGTTGAAGCAGATGATGAGCCAGGTATGATTTGTGTACCCAACATAGCCTTCTGGTGACACCTGCAAAAATGGCTGGAGGAAACAAGATGGACAGCATATTGCTGGGGTTTTTTTGTTTGTTTGTATTGTTTTTGCGGTACGCGGGCCTCTCACTGTTGTGGCCTCTCCCGTTGAGGAGCACAGGCTCCGGACGCGCAGGCTCAGTGGCCATGGCTCACGGGCCCAGCTGCTGCGCGGCATGTGGGACCTTCCCGGACCGGGGCACGAACCCCTGTCCCGTGCATCGGCAGGTGGACTCTCAACCGCTGTGCCACCAGGGAAGCCCTGCTGTGGTTTTTAAGCTACAGTAAATGCTCAGGCCTTATGTGGCCCTGAGTAAATCATTGAGAGGTAGGATGCTTTCCTCTGGCATAACTGAGGTTTTGTTGGATATTTGATTTGGAAAAACTGTCAGGTTTTGAATGGTTAGAATTAATAATAGTCTTAGTAGTGAAAAGTGGAAACTTTCTCAATTTCTGTGTTGGAGAAGAAAGTTGTGGAGACGGAAGTAGGAGGGAATCCCAATCTACTGGTGTAAGTAGAGTATTGACTGGTTTCTGAGAACTTAAATTTTCTAGCTCTCGTCTGTTAAAACTTCAACTTCTTTGGGAGGGGATTGCTGAAATAGGGTTGCAGGAGTGTGCGTATGTTTGCATGTCTTTTGCCAACTAGTTCACTTTCATTTTGGGGAGGATAAAGAATGTCAATGAGTTATAATAAATCTTCTTACGTCTATTTCCTCAAGGCAAACGAATGCACGTGCAGTTGTCTACCAGCCGGCTTCGGACTGCCCCTGGGATGGGAGACCAGAGTGGCTGCTATCGGTGTGGGAAAGAGGGGCACTGGTCCAAAGAGTGTCCAGTAGATCGTACGGGTCGTGTGGCGGACTTTACCGAGCAGTATAACGAACAGTATGGAGCAGTGCGCACACCTTACACCATGGGCTACGGGGAATCCATGTATTACAACGATGCGTATGGAGCGCTCGACTACTATAAGCGTTACCGAGTCCGTTCTTACGAGGCAGTGGCAGCAGCAGCAGCAGCTTCCGCGTACAACTACGCAGAGCAGACCATGTCCCATCTGCCTCAAGTCCAGAGCACAGCTGTGACCAGTCACCTCAACTCCACTTCTGTTGATCCCTACGACAGACACCTGTTGCCAAACTCAGGCGCTGCTGCCACCTCAGCTGCTATGGCTGCTGCCGCTGCCACCACTTCCTCCTATTATGGAAGGGACAGGAGCCCCCTGCGTCGTGCTGCAGCTGTGCTCCCCACAGTTGGAGAGGGCTACGGTTATGGGCCAGAGAGTGAGCTGTCTCAGGCATCAGCAGCTGCACGGAATTCTCTGTATGACATGGCCCGGTATGAGCGGGAGCAGTATGTGGACCGAGCACGGTACTCAGCCTTTTAAAAACTGGAGGTGAGAGTGGGGTGGGTGTGGTTAAGAGATTCCATTTAGTTCCCCAGGAGGGAGACCTGTGCCACATAGAGGAGGCTAAAGCCATCCGTTTGCTGTCAGGACAGTATCCAAAAGGTATAAATTGCATGTTAGTCTTAAGTATTTCTCTAACTGAGGCCAGGGGTTCATTTGGCCTGTCGAGGTTTTAGTTTACAACTCCAACCAACCAACTTGTTCCTTCTGAGAGAACAACAGCAACTCAGTTTGTTAGTGAGAATATTTTTCTTTAATCAAGTGTAAGCAGATCTGGGTTACAGAGACATAGTTAAGAGAACTAACATTTGTTGAGTGCCCTCTTTGTACATTATATCATTTAATTATACAGCTGGCCTTTAAGATATTTTCTTTTATGGAGAAGGGAACTAAGGCTCAGAGGGGTTAAGTCCTTTGCCTAAAGTCACCTGGTAATTGAGAGGTAGAGCCAGAATTCAAACTCAGGCGTGCCTGAGTCCAAAACCACTTTCTCTTTCCACCACCAAAGTCACTGTAGTGTACGCTGAAGAGTACAGGTTCAGGAGTTAATAATGAATGTCACCAGTGAGAATTTAAGCTGTAACTTCAGACATCCAATTTGCTAATAAAACTACTACTTCGGTCATGAGCCTTTATCAGAGGAAACTCTTCTAACATACCTATAAGCCAAATAAAATCCTCTAAATTCTAGGTGTTTAGTTCCAGGATACTTGCCTGAAAGCAGAACGTTTTGATGCCATTGTCCCATCGAGTCCCTTCCTTGTTAGTAATCCAGAGCATCGTGTTCTGTGTGGGCACTTAAGCCGTATTTCTGCATGGCTTATGATGCTGTCATTTAGAGCCTGACACTTAACATTTCTTCCAGCAAATTGTTTTTTTTTTTTTTTGTTTGAGAGGAACATTTAAGGAGCTAGATAAAACAGGTAATTTTCTGATGTGTGTAAGTCCCATTGATGGTAACCTTGCAATTTTTCCTACTTCAGAAAATGTATAGCAAAGATGTTTGAATGTCAAGAATAACTAGGAGTATCTAGAGATTGATAAATCTCTTCATCTGAGTGGAAATTGCATTATAACTTTCTATTCTCATAGTTTTCCTTGTACCTTGAAATTGACCATCAGTAGAACTGGAGGCCTCGTAGCAAAGTTAAATTGAGTTACCACTGAGTTTTCAGGGTTCCTGAGTACCCTTTTGGTATATGTGTAGAAGAAAACCAAGTGACAGGAATTTGCCCTTTTATGTAGTGGGAAGCAAATATGATGCGAACCTGTGATAAGTTATGTCCTATATGACCATGACAAGACGGATCCCCTGAGACCGCTGTGTAGTGTGTGTTCATGTGCATGAAGAGGACAATCTTACAACTAGTGTAGTTTGCCATTTTACTTTTTTTACTTTTATTGCTGCTGGATCTGCCATGAAGTAGGATATGCCTCTAAAGTAAGGTGGTATCTTCTATCGGATAACTTATATTTCTCTCAGATATGTTCCAAAGTTAAATATTAAATTAGTGTATATTGTGGTCTTTAAAGGGTATTGCTAAGGTATTTTTTAAGTGGTTTTTGACTGCGAGCAGTGGTTGTTCAACTAACCTCTTTTTAGTGATGACTTTTAAAGAAACTTACCTTCCAGGTGTGAACCTCAAATGGACTGAATAACCTTGAGTTGGTTGCAGTCCCAGGAGCCTGATGTTAATGAGGCTGCCAGGATGAAATACTCCAGAACTGTTGGGGATCCAAATTCGGGTCTCACCCTAGCAGAACTGATTCAAGAACGTCACAACTTTTGAAGTCGATTGGCACAGATCAAGACCAAGATTTGGCCCTTTGTCTGTAATAAGTAGAGGAACTTGGTGTGAGTTAACTTTTTTTTTCCCCCAGCCATTGGTGTCTGGAGTTCCCATCATCAGTGGAAGAATTAGAGAATTTAGGATTTCTTCTTTTGATTTGGTAAGGGAGATTTGGTCAATTAAAGGAACTACTGGAATTATGGCTCTAAATCTGTGACAGTATGATATGCAGATATGTTGGAGGATGAATGAACCACTCCTTGATACCCTTTGTGATTGTGATACCCATTTCTGAAAATTTGTTCACTATGAAAGATTAAAAATGAGACAAATTTAGAAGACTGCAGTTGGCCATATTTGAGACCTTGGCATCTTCTGATTGTTCTGGATAAATTATGGTTCTTGATAATATCTGTATGCCCTTTGTTGCAGCGACAGTAGCCTTGTATCACAGAAGTAGTCTTGCCTAAAAGATTGGTGAGAAAGTGAGAAAGATGTGTTTATCACCAACACAGCAGTCTTCCAGATAGACTGCTTCTTGTTCTATATATAGCTAAAAGTAAACTCCTATATATAGCCATAGAAGACTCCTAGGTAATTATATGAGTTGTCAGTTTGATCCGGTCTGACTTGGATTTGTTTTGTTCTGTTCTTTTCTTTCCCCCTGGAATACAGGACGGGACCGGGGCCCTTGTACTCGGAGCCAAGCTGCTCTCCAGGCATTGTGTAAGCCTCTTGTGTTGTGCTCTCTTTCAGGTAGGATAATTGCGGACTGAACCCTCGGGCTGCGGTCATATATGAGAACTTGCTCCGCGCGGTCCCCTTTGCCGGGATGTTTCCATTGCTTCATGTTTCAGTAAACAAAGGAGTTTGTGACCAACTATGTTTTCTTTCTTAATTTAATTCTTCTAAGTTGACTTTTCTTTCCTCCTGATACTAGTCTCTGTAGCCTTTCACTCTATTCCTTATGTTCTCAGCCTCTGAGCAGCCCTAGGTAAGGATTATGCTGGCATCCCCTTTTTCCTGTACAGTGGAATCCCTCTTATCTTGCTTTCCTTAGGAGTTGAACCCTTCTCCCTGTCTACCTGCAACATCTCCTTTCCCTTTAAAATGACCATGTAGTGGCAAGCAGCCTTTTACTCTTCTCTGTTAGCTCTGGACTCTAACATTGAAGCTAATCTTCTGAAACTGCTAGGACCATTGGGGTTTTGGTGGTTGTTGTTTTGTTTGTTTTGTTTTTTTATGTCTGACCTGTGATCATGGTACAGCATTAGCTGAAATTTAGCCTTGTTTTACTCCACTTCTCCCCCCTTTTTTTTTTTTAATATTTTGACAAATAAACGTTTCTAACACTTAAGTATCTTTTTGTATTTGTGTGACTGTTATTTACCACCCATATCTTCTGGTTCTTTTTCAGTTGTGCTCAAACCACAAACTTCAGTGACAGAATAGATATCTGAAATTTAGATGTACAAGGAAGGATTTAGTGAGATAAGTAGTATGGCTGCAGCAATAAGTGGAGATAAGTGAGCCAGCATCTTGAGACATTGATAAATATGCTATACCTGGTAGTCAGCTGCTTCTCTCTAAATAACCAGAGCTGCTTTTCCCCTTTTATAGGCCAGCAAACCCAGGTTAGTAGTGATAGAAGTAAGCCCCACAGAGAGAACCCTGCACCAGGAAATGGCTGAGCCAGAACAAAGGACCCGTCAGATTCTCACTTCGACTTCATAGTACATGTTCATTTAAATTCACAATTTAAACTAGGATTAGACTTTGGCTAAAGTGAATACAGTAGTTACGATGATACGGAGAAACGTGTATTTTGAGCAGAAAAGCAAGTAGGGTATTCGTAACTGGCAGTGATAATATTCTGCAATAAAATGTGTCCTCTAGAATTTTTTTTTAAAGATTTATGGACATGCTATTTTTTTATCATTGCTTAGGTCCTCATAAAACAAGTTTAATGATGGACTCAACCCCACTTAAGCTTTATTATATCCTGTATCACATGGTGATATAAATTCTGTGAAGCTTTATCTAACAATCATACAGTACTTTCCCCACATATTTTGTACTTCTTAAAATACTTTTGACATAGGTGAAGCAAAACTTCTTGATTTTTGGGGGTAGGATACAACAATCTGGAGAGGTTAATCTCTCTATGCACACACTCCAACTAGTGATGATGTATATACAATATTCGTGTTAGCTCCAGTATTCCCCAAGGAGGCGGGATTGTCCTTGTTTTACAAAAAAGAAGGCAGAGATACTGGGATTTCCTTGTGATTGATCTGCAAGGCATCGGGCAGAGCAAAGAAAGTATGTACAGCTTTTGCTAGCCTCTCCAAAATCTCTGGTCCTCCTCTGTGCTAAGTTAACATAGAAATTTAACATATCTTGATTTCCATATCACTGGCAGGACAAGCTAGAAAAAAAATTGGATTCTGCAAAACAGTTTTACGTCACTGTCCAGTAAAACTTTTGGCAGTGTTGGAAGTGTTCTATATCTGTGCTGTCCAATTTGTAGCTGCTAGCTACATGTGCCTGTTAAGTACTTGAAATGTGCCTAGCGAAGCTGAGAAACTGAAGTTTTTATTTTAATTATAATTAGCCACATGTGGCTAGCGGTTACTGTATTGCACAGCACAGTTTAAATGGTAAAGTAAAGACTTCTGTTAGTACAGCTGTTAAGATTCCGTACTTCCACTGCAGGGGGGCACGAGTTTGATCCCTGGTCTGGGAACTAAGATCCTGAATGCTGTGTGGTGTGGCCAAAAAAATTAATTAATTTAGAAAATAATAAATGGTAAAATATTGTAAGTTTCTTAGGAGAAAAGCCTTGAAGAAATCATATAAAATATTTCTCCCTTAGAAAATCCTTTCACTCTACCCAAAACAGATGACACTGGGAAAGGGGTTAGTTTTCAGCCAACATAAGAGGACTGTTGAATAGGAACAAATAGGTTTATTTCTAAACCTCAGTTTAGAAATTGCATGTTGTGGGTACAAAATTCCTTTTATTCACCAAGACCAAGTTGCTCATTATAGACCATTTTAGAGTCCCACTAGGCCTCTCACACTAAAAGCTCTGGAATTCATTGATCAGTGATTTGAATTGCTTCTGGGCCAAGATTTGGGTGATGAATGAGACACGTGATTCCTAGTTGAGAAGCAAACTTTGACCGCGTCTGTCATAAGCACAACAGAGGGACAAGTACAGGGTGCCTTGAAAACATGTAAATAGTGACTGACTTTGGGGGACAGGTTGGGGGGGGCAGTTGCTATTCCAGGTTGAAACAGCATATGTGAAGGATCCTGATCAAGGAAGAGTGTGGTGCCCATTAGGAACCAGAAAGGGAGCTCTGTGGCAGGAGAAATCTGTGTAGCAGAAATCTGAAGAGGTAACTTCCAGCACAGTTCACGAGAGACTTGTGGGCTGTGTTAAGGAATTTCATCTTTAAGACTAACTGGGGGACTTCCCTGGTGGCGCAGTGGTTAAGAATCCACCGCCAGTGCAGGGGACACGGGTTCCAGCCCTGGTCCGGGAAGATCCCACATGCCGCGGAGCAACTAAGCTCGTGCGCCACAACTACTGATCCTGCGCTCTAGAGCCCACGAGCCACAACTGAGCCTGTGTGCCACAGCTACTGAAGCCCGCGTGCCTAGAGCCCGTGCTCCTTGACGAGAGGCCACCACAGTGAGAAGCCTGTGCACGGCAATGAACAGTAGCCCCCGCTTGCTGCAACTAGAGAAAGCCCACGCGCAGCAATGAAGATCCAACACAGCCATAAATAAATAAATAAATAAAGACTTAATGCAAGCTATTAAAGGGTTTTAAGTTTGAAGGTAACAGGATCAGATTCATTTTTCCTGAAAGATCATTGTGATTGGACAGAACAAAAGTGAATAGCATTACACTCCAATGTTCATAGCAGCATTATTTACAATTGCCAAGGTATGGAAACAACCTAAACGTCCATCAACAGATGAATGGATAAAGGAAGATGTGGTATATAAATATATATAATAGAATTCCACTCAGCCATAAAAAATGAAATTTTGCCATTTGCAGCAACATGGATGGACTTGGAGGGCATTATGCTAAGTGAAATAAGACAAATACTGTATGATACCACTTACATGTGGAATCTAAAAAATACAACTAGTGAATAAAACAAAAGGAAGCAGACTTAGTGATAGAGAGAAACCAACTTGTGGTTACCAGTGGGGAGAGGGAAAGGAGAGGGGCAGTACAGGGGTGGGGGTGGGGGGGAAGTGTTATAGGATTATATGAAATTGTGTGAAACTTTTGAAAATTGTAAAGCACTATTGAATTTAAAGAATTCAATTTTTAAAATACTTTTTAAAAGTTTAAAAGAAGTGAATAGTGAGATTTGCCTGATATGTAACAGAGGTCTCTCCCCTAATCATGAGGCCGATAGAGTTGATGTTTTGTTTTAAAGGAAGACAAAATACCTCAAAGACAGGAAAACAACCATTCATAAGGAAATGTGATTCAAGGGGGCAGCGTTTAAATCCTGAGGCTGACTGATCAAGCCTTTACAGGGATGGGTTGTGCCTCTCCCACTCTAACATTGCTGAGCACCTGTTGCGGGCCAGGCCCTACCTAAGGGTTTTACACTAGGCACCACTGAATGCTGAAGGGCAAGGGAGATGAGATAGATCTCAGAGATCTTAAGAGATGAGAAAGCATGACCAAAACAGTAACTGCTATAAGAAATGTAGGGCTTCCCTGGTGGTGCAGTGGTTAAGAATCCACCTGTCAATGCAGGGGACACAGGTTCGAGCCCCGGACCAGGAAGATCCCACATGCCGCGGAGCAACTAAGCCCGTGCGCCACAACTACTGAGCCTGCACTCCAGAGCCCACAGGCCACAACTACTGAAGCCCACACACCTAGAGCCCGTGCTCTGCAACAAGAGAAGCCACTGCAATGAGAAGCCTGCACACTGCAACGAAGAGTAGCCCCTGCTTGCCACAACTAGAGAAAACCCACGCGCAGCAACGAAGACCCAACACAGCCAAAAATAAAATAAATAAATTTATATATAAAAAAAGAAAAAATGTAAAAGCATTGTGAGAGTTCAGAGGACAATTATTTATGCAATCCTACCAAAACTCTGTAACTTATTCTCGGTGCCTTAAGATTAAAACTCTTTTTTTAATATTTCTCTCCTTTGAAATGAGAATACTTATCAGTAGTCCACAAAGAGGGTGAAATGTTTGTGAGGGATGAAGGCCGAGAGGACATCCCTGGCCCAGTTTGGAGAAAAGAAAAAGCTAGAATAATACCTGAGGCCTTCCATCTCCATGAATTTCTTCTTGAGCCGTCAGCTATTGGAGGTGGGGTTCTGGGCACCACTCAAGCAAGGCCCAGCCACAGCAGCAGCACTCTGAGGTACTTCAGGTACAAGGCAAAAGAAACCGCAGACTGACTCAAACGCTGCAGCTGGGAGAAAAGTATCCAGATTCCCCCAGGTGGTGTCTCTGAACTCCTGGCTGTTACTCAACACCTTCCTTAGGGCAGTGGGGGGAAACAAACAGCTACCATTTGCAGCAACATGGATGGACTTGGAGCCCGTATCACTGGCAGGACAGTCTGGCAAACGCTCCAGCCTGGCAAACGCTGAGACCACTGCAGCCCAAACCCTGCCTCTTAGGCCTGTGGCGGACTCCAATCTCCCCTTTCCTCCAATCTCTGGCCACACGATGAAGTTAGACAGTGTGGCACAGAGAGATAAGACGCCCTCAGGGCACTCGATGCACTGCACAGAGCTTGTCCACAGGGCAGGAAAGGGTTTGCTGGCTGCAAGGTAGCCCAGGAAAGGGAAGCAACGTGCCTAAGATTGGCCTCATGGCTTGTCAGAATTTGGCTCACAAATCTGGGCCTGAGATGAAGTGTCTCTGGCATACCTGGGAGGAGAAAGGAGGAAATAAAAATACATTCCTAGGAAGAGCTGTCAGCTTTGTCAGAGGAATCCACCTCAAGGCTTTCTTAAGATCAGGGCTATGCTCTATTGCCAAGGAGAACCGAAGCGCAAGAAATGACAGTTCAGTCCCAGGAACCCACAAAGGAAGAGGGAAAGGTCTGGCAAGATGATTTCAGTCAGCAGTGTCTTAGGTTTGCAGGCCCTCTGAGGATCCAGGCCAAATTTAAACCGCACAACAGCCCTACAGATTTAATGACACCCATTATCTCTACTAATCCACAAGAACCCAATGAGGTAGCATCCTTTGGCTCCCCTGGTAATTAAAGCAACTGAAGTTTAGAAAGATTAAATAATTTGGCCACCCTCCCCACAAACACACAGTGGTGAGGAAAAAAGACCCCCGATTCCTACTGCCTATTCACCACAGCAGAAAGCCAAAGAAAGAAGCTACTGAAATGGAGACGAACAGTTGGCAAAGGCACCCAGCAGTCCTAAGGCTAGACTCTATCTACCCTACTTGGGGGCGGGGTAAGCCTCTGCATTTGGCAAGGTGAACTAGACTTCCAGTGATAGCGTCCCTGGCCCACCCTTGGCTCTTATCTCAGAGGCAGGACAGTGGCTATGAGAATTAGGAAAATGAATGGTTAGGGAAAAGGCACCCCCCACCCTAAGTACCGTTATATTCCCTCCACGTTGGGGCATGGCCAGTACGCTTCAGTGGCTGTGTTTGTGAATCATACCTCGCCTCTCCATAGGGACACAAAGAGGTATTTGGGCCAAGACCACCTAAGCTGAGTAAGTGGCCAACACTCCAGAGACCATGCCACTGCTGCCACACGCCCACCCCCACCCCCACCCCCCGCACCCGGAACCACACTGCACTGAACCAGACAAGGTAAGCCAAGCTCAAGATGGGCCGGCGCAGGTCTGGCTGGAGGAAGCTCGGAGGTCCGGACCCTGCAGGGAAGTCAGAACCCCGAGTGCGACTGGGAGTGGAGCTCGCACTGCCACATGTCTCAGGACACTCACTAGACTAATGGCTGAAATTCAGGCTCCGGAGCTGGACTTAAATTAAGCCAGAACTTAAATCCAAGCCCTTTCTGTAGTCTTAGACATGCAATTTAACCTTTCAGAGCCCGTTTCCTCATCGTAAACTTCCTCTTAAGAGTTGTTCGGAGTAAATGCAAAGCACTCAATTGGCCATTATTATCACAGATGAACTGTGACGTGTGCAAGCAAAAGAGAGGGTTCCACCCTATCCATGCAGGGAGCTGGAGGGAGGAGAGCTGTCATCACTCCCTCTTCAGTTTCAAAGATTCCAGCTCCCCCTCCTTTCTTTTCCAGCTGTGGGACCTAGACACAAACCCACTCAAGCTCTGCCCTTAGGGATCACCAAATCTCAAAGCTGAAGGGCCCTCCTAGGTTATCAGTTCCGCCACCTCTGTCTTTCTTGACTGCTGACTTATGGGATGGGGCACAACACCAACCCTAACAAGGGCCATCCAGGAATCCTCCAGTCCTACCCCCGGGTCTGGTCCTATGCTGGCACTCAGTTTCTTGAATGACTGGTAACTGCTAGGGCAATGAATGGATGAGGGCAAGGGCAGAGGGTAGTATGTTCCCAGGAGGAGCACATCATTCAAATGATAGCTTACATATATACAGATTTATTATTAAAAGCCTGTTACATGTCAGGCACTGTTGCCAGGCACTGGGGTAGTTTCCTGTCCCCCTTACAATTCTGTGAGGAAAATATTCACTAAATGAGTAAGCAAAGAAACTGAGATAAGTACCACAAAATACAAAAACTGGGCAAAATGGTAGGGAAGAATAAGGGGGCATCTCTTAGAGGCTGTCAAGGAGGGTGCTCTGATGCTTGATCCTGAAGCTAAGACGTGAAGGTAAGAAATTAATCTTAAAGTGGTCAAGGGGAAAGTCCTTCCAGGTACAAAGAAGGTCCTGAGGCAAGAAAGTTTTTGGTGAACAGGATCTGAAAGGAGGGCCAGTGTGGTTAGAGAAAGGCGGGTGGGGGGGCCTGCGATGACACTGGAGTTCGGGGCAGAGGCCAGATATTTCAAGGCCTAAGGACTGGCATTTTAAACACAATAGGAAGCTGGAGTTATGGAGTGACAATCTAATTTATATCTAACAACATCATCTCGGCTACTGAATGGAGATTAAATTGAAAGATGACCAGAGGAAAAAAAGGAAGGAGAAAAAGAGAGGCCAGAATGCCACTGCAATAGTCCTGGTGGGACTGTATGGTCTCCACTGTGGTGTGGCAAAGACATGGACAAAAGTGGCAACGTTTGATATAAAATATGCTAAGGGACAGACAAGGGGGATAAGAAATGAGGGAAGAATCAAGGATGACTACCAGGAATCTGGCTGGAGCGGCTACATGGACGGTAACACCATTTAAAGAAATAGGAAAGGTTGGAGGAGAAATTATTTTGGAGTGGGGTGACTCAGGAGTTCCATTTCACACACATCAAGTTTGAGATATTCTGTTGACAACCAAGGAGAATGCTCAAGCAGGTCTTTGGATCCCTGAACTTTGAGCACAGAGAAGAGATTTGGGACAAGAGATGTAAATTTGAGTCTTCAGCATCTAGATCAGCATTATGCAACAGAAATATAAAGTGAACTGCAAAAGCCACATGGGTAATCACTGAAAACTACTAATAGCGACATTTTTAAAACTAAAAAGAAACAGGTGAAATTGTATTATTTTTAATAATGTACTGTATTTCACCTAATATATCCAAAATATTATTTCAACATATGATCAAAACATATGATTCAAAAAATGAGTATTTTTACATTCTTTTTCATATGAAGCTTTCAAAATCCCATGGGTATTATATACTCACAGCACCATATGTGCCTGTGGCTCTTATACTGGACAGCACAACTTTAGATGGTACACAAAGCCAAGGCGGCTAATGAAATCCCTTAGAACAGGGTTTCAACCTTGGCACTACTGATATTTGGGGCTGGGTAGTTCTCTGTGTGGGAGAGGAGGCTATCCTGTGCATCATAGGCTGTTTAGCAGCATCCCTGGCCTTCACCCATTAGATGCCAGTAGCATCCTCCCAACTTTGACAGTTAAAAAGGACTTCAGACATTGTCAAATGTCCTAGGCAAAGGGTGAAGAGTGAAGAGGGGGAATCACCAGTGATTGAGAACCACTGACCTAGACAGAGAGAGAGTGTAGAGAGCAGAGGGCCCAGGAGAATGCTGGGAACATCAGCCTTACCATCTGCCTTAGGTAGTGTGCATGGGGCATTAAAAGGTTCAATTCTCTGGTTCAATTTTTCTAGGACTGTAGGCCCTAGGGAATTGAAAGGAAGGGGTGAGGTGATTTCATGTGAAAACTGCAGAGGTCCAGTTTCTAGTACATGAAAATACCCAACCAATGTCGGTAACAGCAACAGCAAGAGGTCCTCCCCCACTGTCACTTCTTATATAATCAAGTTTTCCTCTCCTCATCTGATCCCTTCCTCTTGACAAATGGTAGCATTTACCAAGGACCACTGTCCCCAAAGAGAAACTCCACATAACTATCTGGAGAGACTGGGGGTTATCGAAATTAGAGGAAACCATGGGTATAGATTCAGTATCAAGCTTCTATGGCCTCGTATGTAGACATACAGCTTGCTTGAGCATAGAGGAGAAAGTCTGGGACTAGAATCTACATGGTGGGTAAAGCCAAGGAAACTGGTGATAATAGAGGAGCCCTAGCCTAATTGTTAACAGTCCTGAAAACTCATCAGCTTCCTTTCTACCTTGAAAACCCAAATCTGTTTTTAAAACAAACAAACCAGGCCTTTAAGGAATATCTAGAGGACTAGCTGGTGCAAATACTAAGGGAGGAAGGGCCCTGGCATTGACTAAGATGTATAAAAAGTCCGGGGTACAGTATGGCTGAAGCCAAGTGAGCAAAGGAGAGGAGGACAAAGTCAGCTAAGAGGAGGGGGCAGATCATGTAGGGCTTTACAGACCTTGGCATCCAACTCTTACTCTGACTGAAATGAAAAGCCCCTGGGGGGAGAGGGGGTTTGAGCATTTTGTGATGTTATCTGATTTCCGTTTTAGAAGGATCACTCTGGTTGTAAACAATGTAGAAGCAGGGACATTAATTAGTAAAGAATTTAGGAAATCCAGGTGAGAAATGCTGGTGGCTCTGACTAGAGTATTAACAGGGAGATTCTAAGAAGTAGAGCCAATAAGATTTCCTAATGGACTGAATGTGGGTATAACCATCATTTTCAGCCAGAGTGCATCACATCATGATATTCCTCTGCTTAAAAACAATGCAAGACTATTTTATTCAGAGTAAAGACCAGAAGTGCCCCAGATGATCATTTAACTACCTGACCTCTTCTACCTACCCGACTCTCCCCCATCACTCCACTCTTGCCTCTGGCCTCCTTACTTTGAGAACTGGCCAGCTACAATCCCACCTCCAGGCCCTTGCTCAAGCTGTTCTCTCTACTTGGAATACTAGAGGGCTGTATGGCCAACTTCCACTTCATTCAAGTCTATTTAAATCTCAGTTTCTCAGTAATCTACACCCACATACGTTGCTCTAGCTCTCCCAGTCCTCCTTACGCAACTCTACCCTTTTTAATACAAAGCTCTTATTTCCTAACACACAGTTTACTTATTTACTATGTTCACTGTCTGTCTTGGGTTGGAATGGAAGTTTCAGATGGTGAGGCTTCCATTAGTTCGGGTGATGAGACTAACAAAGAGGAGAAACCACCAGCATGTCAACCATAATAGACACGTGGCATGAACAAGAAATAAGCCCTGACCTTTTTTACGTTTAAAAAAAATCATTTCACGATTTAGCATGAAATCACTAGCAACATTCCTGTGGAATGGCAGGGGTAAAAGCCTGATTAAAGAGGGTTTAAGAGAAAATGGAAAGCAATCATTAGAGAAAGAAACCATATAAAACACTTCTGAGTTTTGTACAAAAGGAAGAAATAAAGTGGTGATAATTGGTAGGGGAAACAGAGTCAAGACGTTTGTAAAATGGGAATGACAGAATGTCTGTAATGCTAACAAGACTGATTTAATAAAAAGGAAAATGGATGATATGAGAGGAATAGAACTACAGGAACAAGAAGAAGGGCCCTAAAGCAGAAGTAGAGCAACTAGCCTTAGATAAATGCAGTTAATTGGGATGCTGGAAGGTGAATAGGTGTGCTGAGAATGTTAATTCTTTTCTGATTGCTTCAGTTTCTTCTGCAAGGTGCGAAACACATCATTCATTAGGTAAATAAGCATGAGAGGAGAGGAAGTGAATGGGAGGGCAAATGGACCAAGGACCTATTCTCTAATTCTGCCTAACAGAATTATGGGTCTACACAAGATATAACGTTTGTAATAATTTATTTAAAGTGAGAGCAGTCACTGAGATTGTTTTTCTCCAGCAACCTTCAGCCTCATCAGTCAGACAAATGAATAGATGAACTGCATTTAATCTGGGTTGTGGTTTTGCCAAGTATGATAAAGCTGGGGACTGGGTAGGCTTTGGGCTTGCAAGAAAAATGATGGGGTAGCAAAAGAATGAAAGTGATTGGCTATGGTTTTCAAGTTGGATAAGGAGGTGATAATATTAGAGGGTGAGGGACAATGAAAAGTAAAATCAATGAGCTGGGAGTTCCAATGGGATCAAAAGGATTAGAATGTTAAAGAAAGCAATCTGGAATGACAGAAGATGGCTGAGTTGAAGACAAGAAATAAATTTCAAAAGACTAAGAGGATGGCATTTTTGAAGGATTGTCTTCAAACCAAAAAAACAAAACACACTTCTATATCAACTGGTGTTTAAGAACGGTGCACCACTGAGATGATTTACCCATTCCCCCTTGATGAAGGGGGAAAACACTGCCAACCAGGTTTCTTATCCATCTGCTATCTTAAAAGACATTCAAGGGCTTCCCTGGTGGTGCAGTGGTTAAGAATCCGCCTGTCAGTGCAGGGGACACGGGTTCGAGCCCTGGACCAGGAAGATCCCACATGCCGCGGAGCAACCAAGCCCGTGCGCCACAACTACTGAGCCTGCGCTCTAGAGCCCACAGGCCACAACTACTGAAGCCCACGCGCCTAGAGCCTGTGCTCCGAAACAAGAGAAGCCACCGCAATGAGAAGCCCGCGCACCGCAACGAAGAGTAGCCCCCGCTCTCCACAACTAGAGAAAGCCCATGCGCAACAACAAAGGCCTAACACAGCCAAAAATAAAATAAATTAAAAAGAAAGAGACATTCAACACCAAAACCTAAAGGAAATTTGTTTAAAGAAATTGTTTAATGACTAAGTTAATTTATGACTGACTTTGGAGGATGCCCAGGTACTGTTTATTATTTCATTCTTCACTTTGGTAAAGCAAATCAGTATGGTTCTAACATGACTCTTTCTAAATCCAAAGTTATAGTAACTACATAAGAAATTAATCTCTGATGAAAAATTGGACCAAACAGTAAGAATGCTGGTCTATACACTCCAAGTCAGTCAAATACTTTAGTGAAATTGCAGGGAGGTGGGTGTTAAAAAAATTTTTAAAGGCTGTTCTTGTTGCAGCACGAGAATGTAGCCGAACAGGACACCAAGAGGGGAAAATAAAAACAAAAAACCCATGGCTTTGGGCACCAAGAGAGTAAGATATCTGCTAATAAGCTATAGCTTGACCTACACAACCACTGCAGAAAACCAGTTGGGTAAAGTCTTCCACCCAGTAGGACATCTGGGGGATAAGATCTCCACTTAGGCCAACATAATGGCCCATAATTTTATAAGTCTAAGGTATGTCTTCCAGCCAGATAACTTACATATTGTAAAAGGCTACCTATAGCCTTAAAGCCCAATTCAAGAAAAAGGCCATGGGACATAAGTAAACTTCAAAATAGCAAACATAAGAACAGGCCAAATATGGCAATGCACCTATATGAAACTGGAACAGATTTATCACCAATCAAGTAGAAGAGCTCCTTCACCAAATATGAGGTGGTTCTAAAAACCTCGAAAAAAGGACTCCCCTGGTGGTCCAGCGATTAAGACTCCACACTCCCAATGCAGGGGGCCAGGTTCGATAGGAAACTAGATCCCACATCCATGCCACAACTAAGAGCCTGCCTGCCACAACTAGAAGATCCTGCATGCTGCAATGAAGATCCCACGTGCCACAACAATTTATTTGGAGCAGCCAAATAAATAAATATTAAAAAAAAAAAAACAACCCTCAAATAAGCTTTGTTTTGTATTGCCAAGGGGGGATAACTTGACAAAGAAAATAATTTTCAAAAGGGATTAAAATTTATGTATCTACCCCCAATTGTTCTGCATGCTGTCCACCAGAGATGGAAACAGTGTAAGACAGAATAGGTGAAGAGAGAAATGTCATTCTCATCCATCTTGACAAATAGAGGCACACTGGGTCCCTGTAGGTTCAATACTATTAGAGAAGTCCTGGGCATTGTCACAACTGGATTGGGGAGCACTATTGGTTGTTTGGTAGGTTCTGTAGGTTGACTCCTACAGATTGAATCCCTGGAGGACAGGCATGCCAAACCACAACAAATCCGATTTATACTCTGTAAGTAAAGCCTAAATACATTATTCAGAGCACTCTAGGCACAGATTTACAACCAGGGTTGACTTTTCCCCCAAGGCCAACCCCTACAGTCTGTGATTTAAAGGGTCTAAGGCAGTGGTTCCCTCTGGATAAGCAGGTTTTGTTAGAGTAGGTAGGACGCATCTGTATCCCGTTCATTCCAGTCTTCCAGGAAAAGTGCTAAAATTTCTTGCTTCTTATAATCAGAAGAGGAAATATGATGTTCTAACACTATTTTCATTCCTTTAGTTCTACTGCAATTAAATTGAGATTTCTTTCAATTTGGTCCCCAGCTGAGTGCCCACCTAGAAAGCAAAGTCAGGTATCTACCTCATACTTTATATCAAATAAATTCCAAATAGATTAAATTTTTAGTTAAAAAATGAAACCATTAAAGTATCAGGAAAAAAGTAAGAATTTTCTTATGTTCTTCAAGTGCAGAAATCCCAAATATGATGCAAATCCTGAAGTCCTAAGAATAAAGGCTGGAAATTCAACTACCATACATTTTATTTTCTTACATGGCAAAAACATCATGAATAAAATGACAAATTGGGAAAAACACTAGCAACTCCTACCACAAAGAGCTAATTTCCTAAACATATACATTGCTTCCACAAGTTAGTTAACATGAAGACCCAATTTTTAAAAAAAGGTAAAGACTAAGGATATGAAAAGACAAAAAATGCAAATGGCTCTTAAAAATATAGAGATGATCAACCTCATTCATTATAAAAATAGACACTAAGTATAACCATAATAAGATACCATTTAACCCATCGGGTTGGGAAAGATGAACAAATGCACTGATGAGGGTTTAAAGAAACATTTGAAAAACTAGAATAAATTCTGAGAACAATCTGACATGTAGCAAAATGTAAAATGCCATTCCATCTCTAGGAATATAACTTACAGATACACTTGCACTCATGCAAAGTAACTATATTTCATCTAATCCAAATGCCACTGATTTTAAGGTCATCATTGATTTTAAGATGCATCGTTATTTTATGTACCACTAAAATCAAAACACTGCCAATTAAACTATGGATATTAAGATACAAATTTCTGATATTAAAAAATGTGGGGGAGGGGCTTCCCTGGTGGCGCAGTGGTTGAGAGTCCGCCTGCCGATGCAGGGGACACAGGTTCGTGCCCCGGTCCGGGAAGACCCCACATGCCACTGTGGGATGCCATGGCCACTGAGCCTGCGCATCCGGAGCCTGTGCTCCGCAATGGGAGAGGCCACAACAGTGAGAGGCCCCTGTACCGCAAAAAAAAAAAAAAAAGAAAAAAAAAATGTGGGGGAAATATATATACATATTCTATAACCTCATTAATTTCATTCCATCATTTTTTAAATTGAGGTAAATATTCAAAATCTGGTGCCCTATCTTTGCTGGGCATCCTGAATTTTACAAGATGTGCCATGCTGAAATTCTACAGGAAACCTTTTTTGGGCATCTTAGCTCCCAGACTGCTTCTCTGGCTCTCCAGGGAAAACTTTTCATCATTTACTACGAAAGTCTGCTCTTCAAACCATTTCAAGTCTATAAATAAAATCAGAATGTCCTAGTCCAGCTCACGCTTGTGTGTAAAAACGATCCTCCTTCCCCTTGCAATAGGCTAGATGGAACAGATCAGGTTGGATGGTCTATACCATTGGTCCCCAACCTTTTTGGCACCAGGGAGTGGTTTCATGGAAGACAATTTTTCCGCGAACGGGGGCGGGGTATTCAGGTGGTAATGCGAGTGATGGGGAGCCGCAGATGAAGCTTCGCTCACTCCCTCGCCTGCCACTCACCTCCTGCTGTGCGGACCAGTTCATAAGCAGACCAGTACCGGTCCACGGCCTGGGGGTTGGGGACCCCAGGTGCTAAGGAAGCTCCAAACTCAATCTGGTTTCAATATTCCCTACATAGTGAAAATGAGAGAGGTCCCATCTCGCAGTTTAACTGAGTACGAACGATTCAGTATGTTCAGTAGAGGTACTCTACTGAACCAGCAGGCTTAGCCCTTCAAAGAACCAGCCCCAGTGGACTAAGAGCATAGTACTCAGTTTCCCTATTGGCCTTGACAAGTTAGAGAAAACATGAGCAGTAGTAACATACTCAATTCAACTTTAAGATTTACTTATCATTAGCTAAGCCCCTTCCTTCTTTGGTGTCTTATCTCCCTGACAAACTGCTAGCACCACCCCTATCCTGTATCTCAGGGGTGTTATTTACCTGCCAGTGAATAATACTAGGCCCTACTCATGTCAGAAAATTTGTATTTGGTGAGAAGTTGGAAGGTTTCCTATGTTAAGCCATCATCTCAGGCTTAAGTCAGAAAAAAGCCGTTAGCATAAAACTTATTTTTATCAAAATTATGCACGAACGGGCTTGCCTGGTGGCGCAGTGGTTGAGAGTCCGCCTGCCGATGCAGGGGACACGGGTTCGTGCCCCGGTCCGGGAAGATCCCACATGAGCCATGGCCCCTGAGCCTGCGCGTCCGGAGCCTGTGCTCCACAACGGGAGAGGCCACAACAGTGAGAGGCCCACGTACCGCAAAAAAAGAAAAATTATCCACGCACATGATTTAGCAAATATAACAAGGCTTTCACGTCTCTTGCCCCATCCTCCCCAGAAGCAACAGATCTTAGCTCTTTTCAGCGTTCCTTACCTTTGTGTCTGAGTAAGATGCTCCCTGTTCTTCATTTACCACTTTAAGAAATTATCTATTTTTTTTTGGTAATATTTGGCTGCGCCAGGTCTCAGTTGAGGCACGTAGAATCTTCACTGCTGTGTACGGGATCTTCGTTGTGGCATGCGGGATTTTTTTTTTTTTTTCAGTTGTATCGTGCAGGATCTAGTTCCTTGACCATGGATCGAACCCAGGGCCCCCGCGTTGGACGCCAGGAGTCCCTATCTATTGATTTCTATTATGAAATTTTGAATTTTGCTCTTACACACCCCATTACTTACCCATCCACACTTCCCTATTCTCCCAATTTAGATGAAAATTATTTTATTAAATATATAAATCATGCTGCCATGATTATGACTCGGTAGAGCTCCTAATTATATTTTATGAGTTTTTGTTTACTCTGGAATTAGCATTTACATTTTTTCATTTATTTTCTATTTTCTTATCAGCAATTGAGCTAACTCTTCAAATGAACCAAAATTTCCTCAAGATATTCAAATATGCTAAGTTTCAAAATCAGTCTTAGAGTCATTCCAGTCTAGAACTCAACTTTCCCTTGCTGCAACCTAGAGTACTGTTCTCCAAGCCAAAGCAGAAAAGCAGTCCTGGGACTTCCCATTGCCATCATTTCTGGGAATTCCGTTTGCCTCCGCATGAGACCACATGGAGAATTCCAGTACTAAGCAAACTCTACTTCAGTAATTTGCACCAGCATTTAATACCACAATGCAAATAGTCTACCTCTCACTACTCCATCCCCCCCTAGAGTCTAGCTTATTGCTGATGTAGCTCTGGGATAAGAAGCCTGGTTTAATTTAGCATTCCAACTCAACCCCAATTTTGAGGGTGTGTGGATGACTTTTAAGTGAAAGTTAATCTAACACCAAATCAGTATCATCCTGAAAACTGCCCTCCTAAGCCCTCTGACTCATCCAGAATCGGGCTTGGCCAGACACCATCACAACAGAATGGTGTAACCATTCCTATGTCCACCTAACATATATACCAGTTATTTGCACACCCAAATTGCCTATGCAGAAAGCTGCCTGTGTAGGCAAAATAAGGACAGGCACCTAATCATCTTTATTCTCCACATGGTACTTACACGTAGCTGGTAACCAGTGAGTACTTCACAATGTGCAAAGCAAGCTCTCAGGTGGATGCCAACCACAGTTTACTCAACGGAACAAAAAGAAAAGTGGAAGGCTACATGGGAATTCCCTGGCTGTCTGGTGGTCAGGATTCAGTGCTTTCACTGCTGAGGGCCCGTGTTCAATCCCCTGGTGCGGAACTAAGATCCCCCAAGACATGCAGCGCAGCCAAAAAAAAAAAAAAGTGGAAGGCTACAGAAAGCTAGTGTATTAAAGCATCACTCTTAAAAAATTACTGTACAACTCCTGAGGCTAAGCGTTAGCAGTATAACTTTGTCAATGACACAGGGCAGACTACGTGGCCTCAACTCGAGATACACTGGATTGGAAATACACACAAAAATAATTTCACAAAATGTAATGTTGAAATAGCGAATTCAATCATTTCAAAACACCTTTTTAAAGTTTTAGAACTACTTTTCCACTGTTCTTAACAGTGTTTTTCCTTTCAACAATAATTTAAAAAAAAAAAAGACAAAAAACCCCAACACTATAGTAGGAATACAGCATTAAACCAGCCCAGATTCTGGCAGTCATGAAAAACTCAGGTTGTCTGTTACAGGGAGATCATGCTCTCAGAGGGAGAAAGAATGCTTTATCATGCAAAAATATATTACTCCCATATTTAATCCACTGTGACACGTCACCACCTTCATTGACCATTCCCATCTAAATGCTCTACTTGACATTATGTAGTCTCCCTCTCTTAGAATATAAGCTCCAGATCTAGACCTAAAACAGTACCTTGCAGAGTATCACTGAAAATTTTTATTCGTTGAATCAGTGAACACTGCTAGTGCCCATCTTTTGAAACTTGCCAACCCCACCCATCGGACCAAGGGGTATGTTCATCAGTGCTGATCAGTAATGGGTCCATCTCTGGCGGAAAAAAGGAACCAAAGCAGGAAAACCCTCTAAGTGGCAGTGGCAGAAAACCAAGCCCGCCAGGGAAGATAAAGACAAATACAAGGACCTAGCCTAGATATTAGTCATAATCTTCTTTGTTGATCACTTCTTATCTGTAGGAGCCAATAACTCTTCCCACCCCTAATCCCAACTCCAACAGTTTTCCCAGAACTGTTGTCTTTACCACTTGACCTCTCACCAAAGACAACTTCCATATTCAGTAAAATGGTGGCTGGGAGATTAACACACAAAACGTCTCTCACAGGGTTTCAGAGAACAAATATCCAATAAATTACAAGTTGTACTGTTATCCCCATCTCAGCCATCTATGAATTAGAAACATTAAGTAGGAAAATATGAGAGACTACCCAACTAAAAACCAGCTGCTTTTTCTTACCTCCCATTACCACAACCCACCTTTCCTAAAAGCATAAGGCCCAGCATACAGTAGGTGCTGAGTATTTGTTGAATGATGCTGGGAAATGCCCTAACCAGACAGAACCCCACTATATATATTAAAACTGGAGCAAGAAGGTACAGACAAAAAACATCTGCAAGACAGTCTGTTTTGATAAAAGCATAGAACTAAGAAGCAGTGGGTCTTCCTTGTACTCACCCCCCATCCTTGTTAAATAATCTAAAGCTCACTTCTGGGTCCTTCTTCTATGCCTATCATTCTAAAGGAAATGAGGTACTAGTGGGGCCACTGAGGAATTCTTTGGATTTTGGCAGAACTGTACAAATAGATGGTGAAAGGCATCAAAAGGTGTTGCTTACTGGCCTAGGAAAATAGCAGAATGCTGTTGGAGCCACAACTTAATTTTCCACATGGCATGAAGTGAAAGCTGACCTCCTGTTCCCTCAAACCCTTCCTTATTCTAGACCTCTTCCTTGGAAAGTAAGTCAAACTAGATGTACTGATTGACTGGGTGGTTGGAATGTTAGTAGTAAGGGGTGGGTGACAATTGTTTCTCAAGCAGGGAAAAGTCCCACATCTCAAAACTCCTAGTAAGTTGATGGTTTTATAACAAAGGTGTATGAGAGACAGAAAGTCTTTAATGGAATAAGCCTGCCTACCTGGGTTCTTCTATATAAGTCCTCTTTTACCTTTGGCACCTATAAATCCTATCTACAATAAGGAAAACAACTGCAGTGATGTTCACCCAGAACTGAATGTCAAACTTTATACCCTCCCCTTCTCTTCCAGAGACAAAAAAAGAACCCAGACACAAGCCCAAGTAAGAACTCTCTCAAAGCACACATTCCCTAAGTTGAAAAACCATTTATTTCACCGGAAAGAAAAAAGTGATCCAACGCTATGTGTCTACCTGCCATAAGCCTTTAGGTCAAAAAGACTCAGGAGCAGTGACACTCTCACAACACCCACTGGAAGCAGGAGGTGGGGATACAGTACAACCCCCACCAGTTTCTGCACACAATGAGACCTGCTGGGAGAACAGAACATGATGGGAAGCTACAGAAGTATTGAAGGACAGAAAGAACACGGAAATGGGCAGGAGAGAGGAAAGAAGAGGTGGTCTGAACTTAACAAGGTAAATTAAGGTCCACGGTTCCTGGGGGACTGAACGCACAGAGCTGAGAACGTCCCGGAGATGGGGTACCACGAAGGGTGTATTCTCATGCACAACCGCAGCTCGGAATTTCAGCCCACACACATCCCACCTGAAAGAGAGCACAATACAGGGGCTTTACAGCAAAGCTCACAAGGGCTTTCCCACTTACACTTCAAAGAACATCTTTACAAAGTACGGTAACTTGACACTCCTTTTAAGTTTACTTGTATCCATCCATAGTATAATAATAATCTCTAAAAGTGAAAAGAGCTTGAAGGCCAGACAGTAACTGGGAAGGCTCAAGCAATCCCAGACTAGCCTTTCTCTAAACGAAATAGCAAATTTTCTTTCACGAGAGTAGACAGACATTGCATTTCTCTTGATGTTAGCACATTAGCATTCCTCAGAGAAGGCAATTCCACATTTACAAACTGTCACTGGAGAGCAGGAAAAAGGGAAAGGTTCCAATTAGCTCTTAGCTCTCCACAGTAAAAAGTATGTTTGAATCTTGGAGTTACAAGTTAAAAATCGTTTAAGGTCTAGGAAAAAGTGGCATTAACTGAACAAGCTGTAACACCTGAGGGCGTCCAACTCTGACTAGGGAAGAAAATAAAAGAACGTACTGGAGGGCATGTGTAAGCTACACATCAGGTCACTCAAGTTTCTTCTCCAGCCCTATCAGTGATCTCCTATCCAATAACCCTGGGCAAGTCACATACCTTCTGCCCTAATGGAAAAGATGACAGTATCACCCACCCTGTTACTACAGGATTACAGATCAATGGTAATGTCTGGGACACAATGGGAGCTACTCAAGACAAAGGGTGTTGTGAAACACCCTTTAATACAACAGCAGTCTCAAACACCTAGAGCCCAAAGCTGGCAAGCATCAGAAGAGAATACACTCAAGTAGAGCCAAATGGATCATGAGGCTCAAAATGTATAGGAAAAAGCCAGAGGACTCAAGGTAGAGCTGGTGGTTGAAGAGTGTTAAATGCTCATAGCTGGTGGGAAGATGAAGGGAGCGACGTGCTTAAGGCAAAGCTCCCAACCTTGGATTTCAATATTACTGAAGAAGAGTAGAATTAACAGGGTGCGTACATATTTACGTTATTATGTACCTTAAAGAAGTGGAGAGAATGTCAAATCTAATACCGTGGGGACAGTTTAAAAACAAAACTGAACAAAGTAAATGGGCTCTTACAGGACAGATTCAAAGATAAAGCAATGGGGTAGGCATTCTATTCAGCTCAGGGAATGAATGTGAACTGACCAGAGAAGCTGAATTTGAGTCTATGCCCCAGACTCCTTGCTGAAATCAACTTTATAAGTTGAAAGATATCTTTTTCTACTCCTCTCTGCCCCAACTTACCATCAGACCTTTCACACAGCATGAAGCAGAACAGGAACCTTGCAGACCTTAGTAATGTCACACACCTAGGAATTTCAACGAAGGCTCTGAGAAACGGCACACCTGGGTCTGAATGTCTGGTTTCCAGGTTTGGTTCAATTACAGCACACAGGTGTGACCCAAGATTCATCACACCACTGTTTGCTTTTCCAGGCACAAATGGAATCAGATTGACTCCCAGGACTAGGAGCCCTGGAAAAACAGCCATGAGGGATAAGGATGTTTATATATTTCACAAAGTAGTTAGGACTTCTCCCTATCCTCTGAACCATTAGCAACCTTACCCTAACCCTGCAAAAGCAAGCAAGCAGGGCAGCCTAACTGGAGCCTTTAGGCTGCAGGAGGGATGGCAAAACCAGAACAAGGGACACCCCACCGCTCTCACCTCAAGCTTTAAAAGGCTGAATACCGCGCCCGATCCGCATACTGCTCCCGCTCATACCGGGCCATGTCGTACAGGGAATTCCGCGCGGCCGCCGAAGCTTGGGACAACTCACTCTCATGCCCGTAACCGTAGCCCTCTCCAACAGTGGGGACTGGGCCGCGACGCAGGGGGCTCCGATCGCGCCCGTAATATGAAGTGGAAGCTGCAGTAACAGCAGCAGCGGCTGCTGCAGCAGCAGCAGCTGTAGCAGCAGCAGCTCCTGAAGTCGGCAACAGGTGTCTATCGTAGGGATCGAGAGAGGTGGAGGTGAGGTGACTGGCCATGGCTGTATTCTGGACTTGTGGCAGCTGGGACAGGGTCTGCTCTGCGTAATTATACGCAGAGGCAGCTGCAGCAGCCACTGCCTCATAGGACCGGGCAGCACGGCAGCGCTTGTAGTAGGCATCGAGCGCTCCGTACGCGTTGTTGTAATACAATGAATCCCCATAGCTCATGGCGTAAGGTGTACGCACTGCTCCATATTGCTCATTATATTGCTCGGTAAAGTCTGCCACTCGGCCCGAACGATCTACCGGACACTCTTTGGACCAGTGCCCCTCTTTCCCGCACCGATAGCAGCCGCTCTGGTCTCCCATCCCGGGCGCAGTCCTAAGCCGGCTGGTGGACAACTGCACGTGCATTCGTTTGCCTTGAAGAAACAGACGCAAGAAGGGTTGCTATCACTCTTAGTCATAGCCCCAGCCCCTACCCCAGACACTGGTCATAGCAATGGCTTTACCTAGACAACTCTAATGCAGGATTCATTGCCATTTTTAAGATATTTTTAAAAGGTCCAGTATAAATTCAGTATAATGACCTGATTTCAGGCAAAGATCAATTAAAGGAAGAAATGTTTCAGCTCTAACACCAGTTTAACGCTTAAGAAAGAAACTACTCTAGCTCAAAAATAGGCATTTCATCCTTTGCCAAGTAACTGTGGACAAAAACTACTCTGAACAGTGGCCCAATGTCAAAAGAAACCACAATAATAGTGCTCCACAACATTCTGACACCTCCAATCTTCACTATTAAGACTCCTGAATTCAGTAAGCAGGAGAATGCAAAGGCCAGTCCCCCATACCGCCCCAAAATCAAAGAGAATAGAGTAGGACTCTAAAGTTACCATTGACAGTAATCCAGACTTGATCCGTGGCTGAGTGCGGTAGGCAAGTTTCAAGACTTTTGGGAAAAACACTCATGAATGGGGGAAGAGGGGTGAAATACGAGTTGAAGGACTGCCTTCCCCCTAAACTGGGTCCTTTAAATTGTTAGTTCTGATATTCATTCTAACAGGGATCCTTTACAATATTTAGTGACCCCTTATAACAGGGGGTCAAACAAAACAGGTCAGGCAGTTCACAAGATGCCTGAATTTTCAGAAAGAGTATTATGAAAAATGTGGAAGAAAAGAGGGGATGGAAAAAGTGGAGAATGACCAATAATGTTAGTGTATCAAACTGTTCATGTTAGCGCAAGATTAAAGTACTTTTTCTCCTTTAGAGATCTAAGATCCTAAGAACATGCACTTGATACTAGTTTTTGCTGAAAATTACAATTTGTATTCTGGAAATGAAAAAGTTTAAATTTTAAACCTTTTCACAGGAGCAGTTTCCACCTAACATGATCTACCATTTTAATGTAAGCAAAACTCCAGCAAAACCTTTCCAATACAAATGGCTATCATGCACCCAAGCATGCAGATGGCGAAGAAGTGAATGCTTAGAACCAGGGGAGTTAACAGATAGGTCATCTACTCAAGTAACGTTATAGAAAATGGTAAATATACAATTTCACCTACAAAATTAAAGTTAGGTTCTAGAAGACTAAAAAAGGGAAAAGGGAAGGACAAAAATATCAAAAAAAAAAAGTCCCGGTTCAAACATTTTATCTGATAAGTGTAGGCTGCCAGTGAAAAGCTAAGATGTACAACTAAGTACTTAAGTGCTTTAAGTGCTAACCCATGTCCCTCATTATTTGTCCAAGTGGCCACTTTGGCACCTAACAAAACCAGAGAAAATAAGGGCAACCGAGGAACCAACCATGTCTCTTCAAGACATAAAGGTCATTAATAAATGTCCTGACCTAAAGATTTGCCAGAAAAAATTCCAAAGTCAGAAAAAGCAGCTAAGTCTTTAAAAATATCTAAAATGGATGTTCCTTAAATGGGCAAACAATAAAAAGAATATCCCCAACACTGAGAAACTGAAAGGGAAAAAGACCATCATAATAAATACTGCTACTCTATGTACATACAGAACTGTACTAGACAATGCTAAAGAGAATGACTAACAGTAAGGAAAACAGAGCAAAAACAACTAAACCTCAGAGAACCTAGATTTCAGATACCAAGAGTTATGCTCTAAGTATGATGTGTCCTGTATCAGTTCACAATACCCTTCCCTTACATGTGTTAACTGTTACAAGGAGACACCACCACCTCTTCTATGACTTGGTTAAAGTGTAGAAGAGTATCCAAAAATTAGATATCATAAACCCTCCACCAGAGCAGCCTTTCCTCCCAATTAAGTTGTTGACACAAAATAATTCTCAACTTACCAATTAAAAATGGAAAACCAGACCTGAGAGACCTGTGACATTTTTCTTTAATAATGCACAGCAATACCCATAACACAGGGCACCATTAACTTGGAAAAAATGATGATCAGACTTCCAGGTCTAAGAAGGTCCAATTTAAGTAAACATCAAAGATAGCCGAAATGACTCTTAACAAGAGGAGTGCTCAGGAGAAGCAGCAGCTACTACCTTGTTCGGGCTGAAAAAAGTTGGAATATAGATTAAAAATGTTAACAAGGAGTTGTGGTAATACTCCATAATTTAGAAGTAGTTACACTGAAGGGGAAAGGCTCTTTTCTGGCTTTGACACTGGGAACCCAAAGTGGGTGGACGAAGAGTAGAGTTAGCAACTCACCATGGTTACCACCCCCTTCACAACTGCCACCCTTGCCACAGGAGCTTAGATCTTAAACCAAGAAAACAAAATGTCTATCCACAGCATCATTCATGCTGCCTTCCAGGCACACTATTAATCTAGTCAAGGCTCCAAGGTTAACACCCATCTAAGTACTCTAATCACCAAGGATGTTAGCGCTCACTCCTCAAACCAGTGAAACGGCTTTGCCATTATCGCCCCCCAAATCCCAATACCTTCTCCTCAGAAACTCCTGAAATTAGCCTTCAGTTCTAGAGTGTCCTCGTCCTCCAAACCGAACCTCTTGGTGCAAGCGTAACAGAAAAGCCGTAAAAGCTATAACAATTTAAAGACACTAGTTCTCTCAAGACTTGTTTAACGACAAATTATATTTACTGAGAAGCCATGAATTGGGATGAGGTGGGGGAGCTTCACAGATATTTTGCTCCTAAACATGTGGCTTAAGCCAGCTTTTGCCAGGTCCTTCCACATACAAAATAACACATGGGGTGCTGAAGCAATAAATTTCAGAGTGAAACACTGTTAGGTGCTCTACTACCCCCCCACCCCGCAAAAAAGACAAAACTGAATAAATCTTCAAAGGAAGGGATTTCTGCACTAATAGGCAAAAAAGCCTAGGGGTTCCAAACTAATGCCAAGTGGTTCTTCTCCCAAACTTGATTTGCCTAAGGTAAAGCCTCTAAATCCCATGCATTCTCCATTTAAGCCCATCACCCACACTTAATCCTCACAATCAGCCATCCAACAGCTGTATCTCTCTCTCTATCCCAGACCCCTCCTATCCAGCCTATTTTCTACACAAAACCTTGTGTTCAGCCCTCTTCCCAAAGAGGGTGGTTCACCTTGAAACTCTGTGTTGTCAAGGCCCCTGATGGCCTCCACTGCATCCTCTGCCCGCTCCATGTGTACAAAGGCATAATCTTTCACGATGTCACATTCGATGACTGGACCATACTCCTCAAACTTGGCCCGAAGCTCCTTGTTGGTACAAGTAGGACTGATGTTGCCTACATGCAACTTTGTGGATGTTTTGCTCTTATTCTTGCTGGCTTCCACGTTGATGTTCACCCCGTGCAGCTTGTAGTGGTGCAGGTTGCGTATGGCATCCTCGGCCGCTGTCTTGTCCTCTATGTGCACAAAGCCGTAGTTCTTAATGATGTCACACTCCAGCACCTTCCCATACTGCTCGAAGAGTGAGCGGATCTCCTGCTCTGTGGCCTCCCGGGGCAGGTTTCCAATGAACAGCTTCACCATCTCGGACACAGCCTGGGCGAAAAAAAATGAAATTTCTAACAAAAGACCTCAGGCCCATGTCAGTTAAAAAAAAAAAAAAAAAAAAAAATCAATACTGCCATCTCCTTTGGGTCTGGCAAATATTTCCAGTTTTCCCCCCTCTCAGACGCCCCACACGCACACGCACACCCCCAGATAATAATCAAAGGGAAGTAGGAATAAGGAGGCCCGCTACAATTCCAGCTATAGAACCTACAGAAAGGAGAAAGCATCTGTGACACAGATCCTTAGCAGACACAGACAAAGGGTTTGGTTAAGAGCTGAATAGTTTCAAACGGAAACGCAAATGAAAGCGGGGCATAAATGCAGCCCTAGGGGTACTGGGCTTTCTACCTACTAAATAGACAGCAAATTCCCTGGAGGTCCGGTTAGGACTCCACGCTTTCACTGCTGAGGGCCCGGGTTCAATCAGTGGTCGGGGAACTAATATCCCGCAAGCCACGCGGCGGCTCCGCCGCCAAAAACAAAAAAAGACAGTCAGAAAACAAAGGTCTAACTACTTGGCTGGCTGGACAGACTGAAATTATGAACTGGCTCTTCCTCTCGTAACCGAATTAGCCATTTCCTGAAAAAAGGACCTTATAATAGCTACATTTTAGGGTTTCCTTTGGAAGCAGTGAACCCGTGACTTAAGCTGGATAGCGAGGCGTTCGGAGAGTACAGGAAGTGCTGGAGCGGGGAACGCCTCTCTCGGGGTGCCGTCCTACGAGCTCCTGGAGAATTGGAGAAATGCATGGCCAGAGAAGGGGCCTTGAGCCTCAACGGCCAGACGACAGTGTCTCGGGGCTTCAAAAATTTTCGAAACGGGGTTGTAATTCCTAAGTCTAACGGAAAAGCGGTTATCTCGGTAAAAGCCTCGAGGCAGTAAGCCGAACAAAGTCGGATAGAGGGCAAGGTGGGGAAAAAGCAAGGTATTCTCGGGGGAGGTCGTGGGGGAAGGGCTGCTTGAGGCTTACCGCGCAACGCCGAGCACCGAGGTCGGCTCTCAGTGACGAGTGCGGAGGCCAGGACCACCCTAGGATACCCCTAAAGCCCAAGTCGTGAGATTTAACAGGGCAAAAAAAAGACAGTGAAGGGGCTCTGAGTCTCTCACCCGCACGAAAAGCAGCAGGGGCTCTTCCTCGCGGCGCGGACGCTTCTGACAAAACGCTAAAATGGCGGCGGCTGCAGCAGTGACTCTGGGTAGAGAGGGGGAGGTGAACCTACCACCGGATTGGCCGTTCAATAAAATAAAAGGCAGGCGTTCCCGTAGATCCTCTTCCTGATTGGTTACCACGAACGCCAATTACCTGAGGCCTGGAAGAGGTGGAAACGTCAGTAACCCCCCAGAGTCTATATGAAAGCCAATGAGCACCTCTCTCTACAAACCGAGGTCACTGATTGGATGGAAGGTCGGCGTGAGGGAGGAACTACCAACGTGGGCTTCGCTGGCGGGGTTCCGCCCGCCATTAGGCGGAGCGAGCTAGGGATCCGGTGTGGCGGTCTTCAGCTTCATGGCGCCAACTTTGTTAAGCTTCCACAGTTCGCCACTCCACGTGCGCTCCATTTTGCCTTCTACTCCACACTTCTCCCTCTAATCTCCCAAACGCCATCCCCCTCGCAGCCAGGGTGCTGCGGGCGGTAGCTTACGCAGACCCAGAAGCCAGGTAAGAAAAATAGCAAAGCTTCCCACCTGAAGAAACCAACCTCCTCCTTTGGCCAAGAATCCGCACTGGCGCCCTGGGAGTCCCGGAGCTACCCCCACATTGAAACTACTTTCATAGGTGGTGAAAGGAACTCTGAAAACGGTTAATGGGCTCAGCTTCAATTAGGGTATAAAGGCCCCGACGTCGGCTCGGTTGACGGCTGCATTTCTCAGGAGGCGCCGAAGAGACAAGTTCCTTGGAGGAACCAGCCTCCCGGGGTCCAAGATGAAGAAAAGGGTTCTCTGTGTGACCGTGGAGATTGCGCATACACCCCCACCCCGCCCTGAGAAAAAACTAGAGCAGCAAAGTTTTTTGTTTTATTTTATTGGGCGCCATCAGCCAGAGCTGTAGGTTTAAACTCCTAGAACCGACCTTAGAGGGAAGAGCCTAAGTCACAACCAGCTATAAGCAAAATACAATCAAAACAGCATTCTCCAGAGGGTCCGGCTTCCCTCCTCACATTTTTTTATCATCCTTTGACTTCTTCACATAATCCCATAATTCCCTGAACAAGCAAGGCAGCTTTTGAAGAGGGAGTTTAAAAGGGGATGGAAGAACTTAAAACATGATAAAAGCAGTGCGGAAAGGGATCATCAGGAAGTGAAGATGACAAAAGCAGAACACACTACCGTTCAAAGCAGCCCCCCCAAAAGGGGTGGGGATCATAAAGAGAAAGGTGAAGTCAAAGTTATGGAAATAGATTTTAAAACCTGACGTGACTCAGAAATCAAACAGTGGGGAATTGGTCAATAATTTATTCTAGGGTGGGAAAAGGCAGGAATCTAAAAATGTCACATTTACAAATGTAGTGGTCACTAATCTTGGTCCGTTTTCATTGTGGATCCTGATGCTGACACTGCGGCTCTGAATAAAGGCCAAAGGATCAGTGATGAAGAAAACCAACTGCATGTTAGCTGCAAGTGTGCCCTCTGGAGGGGCCCTGCATCGGGAGGTGGTCACAACTCCTTGTGCGCAGGTTCGGAAACACATCTGGTATAGAAATCCTTTCAGCTCCTTTGTTTGATCTTCCAAAATTTTTGTCCTAATAGCCTTGGAGATAAAACTTTCTTCCAAAATACCAAAGCATATGAGATCAGCTTACTCTATGAAACTAGGAATCTCTCCAAGTCCAAAGGGGAAAAACTGGGAATAGAAATCTTCTCGGGATCACAGTTCAGGCCAGTTTGCAGACCACCACCCACACCCACCCCCTGATCTAATTATTCTTGGTTTACCTTCTGAAAGCCCTCTAGGTCCAGTTATATTTGTTTCATTTTGCAAGCTCATCCAACTGAGTAAACCACATTAAATCATTCCCCTGCTTTTTAAATTAAAACCAACGGCAACTGGAAAAGTTTCAATTCACACTACCCAATCTGGTTGTTGCCAGAATCTCCCAATCTCTGTAACAATTCTCCCACCCCCATCCCTAACACACCCCACCCCAACTATGCTCCAGCACACCGGCCCCTTTGTCCCAAGCTCATTCAGACTGAAATGTTCTTTCTCCAGGTCCTTCGCTGGCCACCCCATCTAAACACAGCCCCCCACTCCCACGCTACACCTTGGAACTCTATCCCATGACTCCATGTTGTTTTTCCAAATACTTACCACCACTTGAAATCCTATTCGTTCATTTTCTTACTCCCTCCCAGCCCCTGCCCCCAGCAAATACTTGTTCTACAGGGGCAAGGACCTTTTCTTGTTGTCTACTATTACCCTGTGTTAAAACTAAAACTGCCCCTGGCACGTGGTAAGCACTCAAATATTTGTTGACTAACTTAACAAATAGATAAAGCATGAGTTAAAACCTTGATAACCAAGAGGAGAGAAATGACTTTGGATTTGCAGTCAGTATCAGCTTAAGAACATGGACACTTAGTACTAAAAACAAGCCCTTTTGCTCTTATCACCTAGTATACTTTCCAGTCTCCCTCAAACATAAAAAGCCCAAAAGCCAGGGGTAACTTATGCTACAGCTTCTGATCACCAGGATTACGTTTCACAAATGCTGCAAAATGAAGCTTTAGGTAGGGAGATTTGTAGCTCCAGTGTCTCCATACTGATGTTCATTTACCCAACTGTATTTTACCAAAATACTTAAAAATTAAAGGTTTTTAAATTAAGGATATCTGGTCCAAACCCTCTACCTTACCACACCAACTACAGAGAATCGGATGTTTTGAAAGCACTTTGTCTGGAACACTGAAAACGGCCACTTTGGGGATTCTTCTGATCAGGTTACCAAGCCTCTAAATTAAAAGAGAAAGCAACTTGTCCAAAGTCATCTAGCCTTTCTGTCAGAGCCAAGCTTAAGTATGTTCTGGCTCCACATCTTGAAGAGATGAAAGAGGCTGGAGCCTGGACTCTTGAAAGGGAAATGAGGAACAAATCCAAATTCAGAGGGAAACACTGTTGTCAGTGTAGACCACTCAAATGTGAATAAGCAATCTATTTGTTTCAAACCCTTTCACACTCTTAGGAATGTATACAACTTATATACCTAATAACTCTGGCTCCTAATCCAGAAATGAGTTACTGGTATAATAAGGGCTCAAATTAAAAACCAGTAATCTCCAAGGATGTTCAGAGGGAGCCACTAGGCCAGTCAGCAAGCTTCCTAAGCCTCCAATCCCACTGCCAACTACACACTCTAAGCCTCCCCTTAATGTCTGTGCAGGGCCCCTACTCCGTACCTTTCTTCTCCATACCTAGGGGAATCTGACCCTCAGGACACAACAGTGTTGTCTGACACTGGAGGTGGCCAAAACTGGTATGGTCCAGTGGCCTACATCACACCTAGGTACCACTCATTACAGAAATCCCCCTTCTTCACTGTTACTCATACGTGCTGTACTCACACCTACACCCAAAGTCCTTTGCTCAGCTGTGTGCTACCCTACACAGTCCCAATCTCCCCAGAATGTTCTAACTTCTTATTTCTGAGATGGCTAGCATTTAATGAGCAGTGACTATATATGAGGCTCTACACTTGCTACATGTTATTTGCTCCAAAATGGCTGGTTCAATTCCTTGATCCACTACTTTCTAGCCATGTGATCTTCAGAAGTTACTTAACCTACAGCCTCAATTTCCAAAATAGGTTTAAAAGTACCTAATACAGGCTTCCCTGGTGGCGCAGTGGTTGAGAGTCCACCTCCTGATGCAGGGGACACGGGTTCGTGCCCCGGTCCGGGAAGATCCCACATGCCGCGGAGCAGCTAGGCCCGTGAGCCTTGGCCGCTGAGCCTGCGCATCCAGAGCCTGTGCTCCGCAACGGGAGAGGCCACAACAGTGAGAGGCCCGCGTACCGCAAAAAAAAAAAAAAAGTACCTAATACATTTGAGTTGCAATGAAGGTAAAATGAAATATATGAAAAGCACTTTTAACAATGCTTAGCATGTGTTAAATAGATGTTAACTATTTTCCCTATCTTACAGATGAAAAAACTTAGGTAGAATTCCTGACATGTCCAAGATCACCCAGATTAAGTGGCAGAACCGGGATTCAAACTTGGGAAGCCTGATTTTAGAGCCAGTACCCTCAGTAATTCTCTCTGTGCCAAGTCAGTTTTCAAATCAAACAAATTCCATCTCCACAGTTTTCTCTAGTGGGGCTGCCCCATCCTCTCCTTCCTTACCTGTCACTTCCCTAGCATTGCTTATTAACTGTAACTAGTTCATCGAGGTAGGTCCTGCACCCACCCCCACTATCGATTTCCCAAGGTCAGCCCAAGGGCTCAGGTACCTGAACACTATTTCCAGCACTACAGACACACAATGTTTCTAATGATTTACAGCTAGACTTGAAATCATTTATTAATAAATTTTTCTTCCTGGAAAACTAGATTCTACCCTTTATGACCTTTTTAAAGGTTCCTATAGAATTTAGGTGAATAAGAATTTTCCACCTATCATATCCATCTTATCTTCTTTATCACCCAAACTCCTATTACATTACATACTAGTCCATAAATCTAGGAAATTAAGTTTCATTATGACCTTAGTCATCCCACATTATAGTCAACTTACTTGGCTTGATAGGACAAAATGACTGCAGAACCAACAGTCTGCGCACAGACTTTGGCAGAGCTTAACTGATGGGCATGACTAGAAAGGCAGCCTACCCATGGAGGCTGACCACTCAGTGATAGTCCCGTTACCTCCAGCACAAGGGATGGGGCCCCAGGCCTACCCCAGACAGAATCTGAAACAAGGTCCAAACCGCAGGAGAGAAGAGGCTGTAGAGGGGAGAAGCCTTTATACATAGTCTTGTTCCAGGAATAAACCATCTAAAGCTTCTCCAATGAAGGTCGAGTTATAGAGGTGATAGATCAGAAGAGCAAAGATCTGAAGGACACTGGGAGCGCATATTCCCACCCACCTCTCCCAAAACACACATTAAATGTCTATCCTCCCATTCACTCAACCCAACCGTCTCCGAGTTATAGGACCCTGGAAATCAGAAATCCACAAAAAGCAAAGTATGAAGAGTGGGCTATAGGATTAACACAGGTGGCATAATTTACAGAGGGAGGGAATTTTAAAACAATCTGCAAGAAAGAGGAAAATGACAAATGATTTAGCTTTAGCTCCTTCTAGCTTAAATGAGAAGCCTGGCAGCGGAGGCAACAAGGGCATCAGGACCTAAAGATAATAAGCAGAGTGATCATCTAGGCCAAGTCAGCCTGAAGAACTTGGGCTGCAATAAAGAAATATCAGCACTGGCCCTGAGAGCACATTAGGAACCATGTACTAATGGTTTCATAGGAACCATGGGATTGGGACAGTGGCAGAACCCTCACTGGAGAGAAAGATGACAGAAAGCCACTGACAAAGAAGTAATTACAAATACGCAGGCCACAATCACAGCACTACAATTAACCAACCCTTGATTTTCCAGGGAAATAACCAGAGCTAAGCCTGTTAGCTTGGCCCTGAGATTACCCCACCCTCACTGCAGAAAAGTGACAAAAAACCTATCAAATTCGCCCTCCTCACAGTCCTGCAAACAAATGAAAAGGAGCAGCAAAGCACCTGAAGGCAAAGAAGTGAGAAGAAAGAAAAGCAAGGAAGAGCACTATGGCCTCAGTACCCCTGAGATTACCCCCAGTTTGCATCCACAAATAGGAGCTCACAGTTAAACAAAAAACATATGCTTTTGCCCACTGGGCAGAGGAAAGAGAACACCTGGGGCAAACTACTCTGTCACAGGGAAGTTCACAAGAAACCAGTGAAGGAAGCAGAAGAGAACCCACCTGAACTCCATTTGACTGATACACACACACCCCAAAACCACCCTGCCCCAACAGACTCCCAAATCAAATTTATAAAGCCCCCTTTCCCAAAGGAATGTCAGTTTCCTGTCACCACCCTACCCAACCAGTCTTTCATTCACCCATCATAAAGCCCAAGCCTCTGTCTTGTCCATGGCTGGAATTGTCTTATTTTGTGCCCAGGTCCTCTGAACCCCTAGTCCCAGAATGAAAGTATAAACAATCAATTCCTCAGCCTATCCCAGCACCCCTATTTGGTTACGCTTGCACCTCACCCACTTCCCAGAGTCTATCATAACACCTTCAAATATAAACCCAACAAGAAAACATCTGGAAACCCTAACAAATGAAGATAGGCAATTTGAGTCTCAGGTGACTATGACAGGGGTTGGCAGGACGCAGGAAGGACACTCCGTGCTGATGTTCGACGTGCGAAATACCAGGTCTATAGCCAGAATCCCCCATACCAGCTTCCAACTGTCCCGACCACAGGGCATTACCAGACAGTGACATGACCCCCCCCACCCCAACTACTGGCTCCTTCCCAGTAGTTGTCCCAGCCCCAGTACTTACTGGAGCCCACTGCCTGAAGGACCTACTAGCCTCATAAGCACCAAAGCCACCCATTCCCCACTTCTCACTTGAGAAGCCAAACCCCAGAACCACCCTGCTGGAGCTCAGGATTTTCCTGAACTGGAGACAAGTCAAGGAAAATAGCCAAGCACAGGCGAGGAAAATGGGCAGTAAATTTACTGCATTTTGGTGTGATTAACTCAAGCTGAAGCAACTTGGGCCAGACTCTCCAGTCCTAAAGATGGCAGACTAGCAGAACGACGATGGGTTAAATCCCTCTGGCAGCAGGGAAATCATTCTAATTCCTACATTCAAACCCCTTTCCTCATCTGCCCTGGGTTCTCTGGCCACCCTCCCTTTAGTTGTCATGTCTTCCTGGATGTCAAACTTCCTGAAACTGAGTGCAATCAAGACAATGACAACCAGGTTTCCAAACTGCAAATCGCCCCAAGTTTTATTTGTAGTCCATACAAAAGGGAAAAAAAATTAAGGTTTTCTAACACCACCTACTTGGGGAGATGGGGAAGTGGACTGTGCCGCACAGCATCAGCTAGAACATCAGGGGTCAGTAGGGATCTGGACATATACCAACCAACTGTCCCAACAGGAACTCAGTCTCAACACAGTCTACAGAGGGACAAAGTCAGGGCCCCCTGGACAACTGGCACAGCTTGGCGCATAGGAAATGGTTAAGCTAACCCTTTCCTGGCCTCCCTCACATCTAAAAAGAAAAAGGCGCCGCCGACCTCAGCTGCAGGTTGCTTCCCCATCCAGACGACCTTAAATATCGCGCACAAAAATAAAAGGGAGCCAGGAAAAAAATAAAAACATAAAAGAAATTCCCATCCTGGGGAGATGGGAGGCAGGGGAGAGGGGAACCGCAGATCTAGAGCCAGTAGCAAGATTCGCTGCTGAGGCGAAGGAATAAAGTAGGTTACTGCCGAACACTCAAAAGGATCGTCTCCTGGGGAAGGCCCACATGGTAGAGGGGATGAAAAACCGCAAACAGGAGAGGTATGGGCCAGTGGTTACAACCTGGGCCTGCACCCTACCCCACCTCTCCTCTCCTTCCCTCCCTGTGGAGCCCTGTCCCAGGATGGCCCTACATGCGGCGCTGGTAGCCAGAGTGCATCTGAGCTGCCCGCAGGTAATCATTATAGGAGCCCGAATAGCGTGCGTAATCGGAATGGGCATCGGGCAGGCGACGGTAATCCAGCGAGGACTTTGTCGGCGAGCGGCGGAACGAAAGCTGCGACTCTGATAAACGGCGGTAATCAGAGAGCTCGGCTAAACGCCGGTCGGAACCATACCTAGTCGAGAGAAGAAGACAGTTGGTGAATGAGACAATTGAGGGGAGGGCTCCAGGTGGGCACGGGGGAGATGCCAATGGGGATAGGGAGGGTGTAATCAGATTGGTCTCCAACAAACAAGATTTTGTCAGAAGGCTCAACACCCTATCCAGGGCAAGAATTCAAGCCTGGTCCAACTCAGTGGGAAACCAAGCCCACCACTGAAGACCACCCTTCTGAACTGGCCAAGGTGGATTCTGGTCTGCATTCCCAAACCACAGACAAACTATCCCCACCCTTGGGCCCTGCAGAGAAAGACCTTGGTTGTTTACCAACAGAACGGCGGACGAAAGCAAGGTCCCCAACTTCCCAAAGAGTGGACGCACCACATACACCCTGCCTTCAGCCAGTGACTGCCAAAGGGACTACTCTTTCAAACCCACCCCCACCAGAGGCCAGGACAACCACGTAACAGGCTTAAGGATCCTTCAGACAGTGGGAAAGACTATGGGCCACAATCTTGCAGGCAGTAGCTCCAATAGCACTTGGGCTAGCCTTGACAGGTGACACTTTTCCCAGCCTGACTAGCTGGTACCACCCCAGTCTGAGCACTATGCTCCACCTGAACCCTGGTGACCAGGAAAGTTCACAGACATCACCCCCCTCAGCTTCTGGACATCCCACAGGAGTAGAGAAGACCAAGGGAGGGGCCGATGGCTCCAGTTTCCCTCCCATGCCAACCTCAGCCCCTTGCCCTGAGCCCCAGCTGGGGGCAGAGGCGGGGGGGCATACAGTACCTTTTCGACATGGCGACAGCCTTTTTGTACGGATCGTCGTAGCTGGCCCGGGGTGGGGAGAGGCGCGTACGCTCATAGGGCGGCGGGGTGCTGTTGGCGTTGGCAACGGCCCCCTGGGACATGGACAGGTAGGCTGCAGACGGCTGACCTGCCCCATCGTAGGCATTGCCCGGCTGGCCACGGTAGGAGGCAGCAGCCTGAGGATGCTGCTGTGCAGCATAGGAAGCAGCCAATGAGGCTGATGATTGAGTGCGGTAAGGAGCTGCCAGGGTGGCAGAAGGTTGGGCCCCGTAGGCAGCTGCAGCACCATAGGAGCCAGTGGCCGCAGCAGCTGACTGAGCCCCATACGAGCCTGATAGGCCCATTGATGCTTGAGCTCCATAACTATTCAGCTGGGTCTGAACAACTGGCTGGGCCCCATAGGAGCCAGCCATTGGGGTAGTGGCTTGTGCAGCATACGCAGCTGGCTGGCTAGCATAAGCAGCAGCTGTAGCTGGTTGTGCCACATAGGCAGCAGGTTGGGAAGAATAGGAAGCAGCCTGTTGTGCAGCGTATGGGGCAGACTGGGCATTATAAGAGGCCGAAGGCTGGGCACTGTAAGAAGCTGCCTGGGCCCCATAAGCTAGTGAAGAGGCTGCAGACTGGGCCCCATAGGAGGCTGCCTGGGCCCCATAGGAGCCTAGGGAGGAAGCTGCTCCCTGGGTGTTGTAGGAGGAGGCAGCCGCACGAACCCCATAGGAAGAGGCAGCCTGCGCCCCATAAGAGGATGGCTGGTTACCATAGGAGGCAAGGGAGGAGCCCTGAGCCCCATAGGAGTTGAGCGAAGAAGCCGCAGCTGGCTGACCCCCATAGGAGGAGAGGGCCGAGGCCGAGGGCTGGGCTCCACCATATGGACCAAGCGAGGAAGCTGCGGCAGACTGGGAGCTAGGGCTAGCCAGCTGGCCCCTGTATGGGGCCCCAAGGGAAACAGAGGGCTGAGCGCGGTAAGAGGCTGCCTGGGCTGTCATGGGCTGAGTCCGATAACCGACACCCAGAGAGGCAGAAGGCTGGGCCCTGTAGGCAGCGCCCAGTGACGCTGAGGGCTGGGCCCGGTAGGTGGCTGGCTGGGCCGTCAGAGGAGCCACATACGAGGCTCGGGGAGGTGAACGGCGCAGGGGGCTGCGGTCGCGACCAAAGAAGGGTGGTGTGGGCTGACGGGCTTGCCCATCAAAGCCACCAGTGCTGTTGCCAAAAGCCTGCTGGTAGTCGAAGGTGGCAGAGAAGCCACCAGTTCCGGGGAATGCCGTATCCCCAGCCCCTGGTTTCTTGGTCTTGTCCCCAGACTGGATAGCCAGGCCAGGCCCCTTCTTCTGACCCTTGGTTGAGAGTTCCACGTTGATGCGCTTGCCCTTCACTTCTTTGCCGTTGAGCTGCGCGATGGCGGCTTTGGCATCTGCTTCCTTCTCCATGTGAACAAACGCGTAGTCTGATAAAGCAGCAGACAGAGGGTTAGCAATTAGGGGGGCAGGGCATGCTACCTGATGGGTCCCAAACTGGACACACCAACAGCACCCAGCTGTTGCCAGCTACCTCCAGGCCTCCAAACCCTCCTCTCCAGGAGTAGGTCATAAAATGTGGCTCCCATATAACAAAGCTTCTGACTGTCCCAAGCAGGCAGCTTTGTCTATGGCTTTCTTCCCATTCTCCCCGTTCCCCCTGCCACCTCACCCAACTTCCTGGTGAGAGAAGAAAGAGCAAAGATGAACAGCAACACAGGATAAAAATCTTCACGTCTCCTGTAAGTATAAACGAGCAGACAAAAAGCAGAAAGCATTCCTGGATCACTCAATTATTCAGTACTGTCTATCCCAAGATTACCAAACACTACTGTTCACCTCTGAGGCTTAACTCTCAAACACTGAAAATGACCACTTATGTCTTGGAATGACCCATGTCTCAGTCCAGGGTCCAATTAAGGCAGGAGAGCTACACTGCAATGCACAGTCCATGAAATTCCTCCAGTACAATCTCCCCCTTTCCCACAGTACTTCCCCGTTTTCAAAGCACTTCCATGCACAGGACCTCATTTGGGCCTCACAACAATCCCAGGAGGCAGGCAGAGCAAAGGATCATTATCCTTATTTTACAGGTGGGCAAACACACTCAGAGAATTTATACGGCTTGCGACAAAACCATGTGTCAGACCCAGAAACAGAATCCCAGCTCTCCATGCCTCTTCACTACACCAGTCTACCCCTGAGAAGTCAATGTGTAAGGCAGGATTGTGTATTAAGACTAGACATTTAAGCTTAGAAGGGGAGAAGCTGGACCCCACGTAAGCCAATAAGATGTGAGAATGGAAACTGAGCCTCCTGGCTGAGTTCAGGCCCAAGGCACGCGCGCGCGCGCGCACACACACACACACACACACATACGCACACGCACACGCCCCCCACCCCCAGGCTACATTACATCAGAGGTTACTCATCAAGAGACAGAAGTATTCCTTACCCCTTGGGCTTCTGTTCACAGAAAAGATTTGGTTTCTCAGCTTCACAGCAAGAAGCTGCAATTACCACAACTAGCAGGCTCTGCTAAGCAGGTTACCCCTCAGGTCCTCATTCAGTTCTAAATGAGCTGTGGTAGGAAAGCCTCTAAGACAGGATGTTGATCTCAAAGTCCTACTCATCTACCATATAGAACAAGAAAACTTTAGGAAAGGAAGTAATAGGAAGAAATTCTTGTTCACATCCAAACTCACAAACCACGATGGTGCAAGCAGAATCTGAAGAACAATGAAAAAGGTCATGCTGGTGGTAAGTAAGGCCATGCACTTAACCCCATCTGGACCTGTGGCTACTTTTAAAGTCCAAGCACCAGGACCCCATCTCTCTCACATCACTTTAGGAAATGAATTACCTAGATGAAGTTACTAAGGTTCCATTCTTGATAAGAAATCCTTTTAAATGGCCTCTAAACAAGTGTCCTAATTTCTAGAAACTTTCATACTGGGATGCCCTCTCTAGCTGTTCCTATAAAGCAAGCCATTTTCCTGGATGTAAGCCACCAACGTGACTCTCATACAAATAAGAATAAAAATAATCAACAGGGGCTTCCCTGGTGGCACAGTGGTTGAGAGTCTGCCTGCCAATGCAGGGGACGCGGGTTCCTGCCCCGGTCCAGGAAGATCCCACATGCCACGGAGCAGCTGGGCCCGTGAGCCGTGGCCGCTGAGCCTGCGCGTCTGGAGCCTGTGCTCTGCAACGGGAGAGGCCACAACAGTGAGAGGCCCGCGTACCACAAAAAAAAAAAATAAAGTAAAATAATCAACAGGTAGAAGTCAGAAGTGTGGTATAGCAAAAGGAATCCTGGGGCTAGGCGCTAAAATGCCTCAGCTGAAGATCCAGTTCACTGACTTGCTGTAAGTTCTTACGGAACTTACAATTTATTTCTCCATCTGACAATCTGTCCTACCCACCTCAGAGTTAGAAGATTCAAATGAGATGATAAAAATGCCTTGTAGGGCTTCCCTGGTGGCGCAGTGGTTGAGAGTCCGCCTGCTGATGCAGGGGACACGGGTTCGTGCCCCGGTCCGGGAAGATCCCACATGCCGCGGAGCGGCTGGGCCCGTGAGCCATGGCTGCTGAGCCTGCGCTCCGCAACGGGAGAGGCCACAACAGTGAGAGGCCCGCATACCGCCAAAAAAAAAAAAGCCTTGTAAAGTATAAATAGCTATATAATGATAAAAATCATGATAATTATTCAAGCCTAGGAATAACCACAGGCTTAGTTCCCTACAGATATGATCTTTCATCTCTAATAAAACACAAGAAATACAATGTAACCTGTAAATGCAAATTTGGAACTAGCCAGAGATGATAAAGGAACAAAATGAACTATCACAACTGTCTTTACACCCCTATGGCCAGAACCTGATTCTTCCAATTGCGAAAGGCGAAAAGCAAAGCGTTCCTTTCGGCCTAGCCACAGGGCACCAGAACTGTCCTCTCATCTCTCACCTCCAGTTTGGGTACAGTGAGCTAAAAATCAATGCTGGTGGTCCCAGATCTCTTTAAAAGCAAAGGCTGAGCTGACCCTACCACCAGGAGAATGCAATGGCAAGCAGAAAGCAAGAGTGTAGGCAGATTAAAGGGAATTAAAAAACTTTCAGGCACTATGAGGGAATATTAAGGAACCATACTATATTCCTGGTTAACCTATCCACAAATTCCTAGGACTGGAATAAGCTAGGAAAAAACACCCAACAAAAACTTTCAATGGGTTTACAAGAGCAATAGGATGTCACATTATCTATTCCCTACTTAGCTCGGTCTTATTAAGAGACCAACTTGTGAAACTTGAAAATTGAGATTTCATGTGTACAATTCAATTGACCACACGGATAAGCTATACAGCTGATAAAAAGAAAGCCATCAGATACAATTATATCCAATTTATATCTGAGAGTTTCTAAGCCTGATACTGGAGGGAAGTGCGAATAGGTTGTCCAGCTGACTCCATCACATGAGGGCTAACTAACCCTTATCACAGTGAGCAGCTAAACCCAGACCCAGCCCTTCCAAAGATGCCCAGGAACCTAACTACTCCTAGGACAATAAAGAAAAACCAAAGATCTAGAAAACTCCAGGGACCCACCTGCCTGGAGAGGTAGTTCAAGGAAACGGTGACCCCTGAAGGAAATCCATCGTATTTAAAGGGACTAGCAGGCAATGATTTACAGAGCTATCCTAATGGTCTGGTGACTTCACAATTCCTCCAGTACCAAAGTTAAGAGAATCCAGAAAAATGAGTTTTCCTATTCTCAGAAGAGTAAAAAAATTCTAATTTGAAACTACAGAGCTGTATGTAGGAGGAAAGAATGGCCACCCACAACAAAGGAGAGGAAACAGTTTCCTATTCTGCCCTTCAGACTTCTCATGGAATCTAAATGGTTCCTAAAGCTGTCAGCAACTCTCAAACTTCATCCTTGAACACCCAACAGAATGTAGCTGTGGAGAGTGGTTACAATCTGCTGTTGCTATGGAAATTTTTATTCTACAAATCATATCTAAGCTCCTGGAACCAAGCAACTACGTTATTCCCCCTGTGAAATAAAACGGAACTGGCTGTCCTGTGCAATGCCAAGCTTCTGTGCTTTTCAAAGACCTGACAACCAACACAAGATGACTCAATCAAGTGCCCATTCCCAGAGCAAGAAATAAGTAAGCTATTTATAGAGCCAGAGCCAAGTCTCTTCTACTACATTCCCAACTTAAAAACTTCATTTTCCTTCACTCCAAACAGAAAGGCATCAGTGGAGAATATGATCCTCAAATCTTTACCACAGTCCCTTACCTCAAAATATTATCAGGCACTCTCTTACATATCAGCATAACTACAAACAACAACTAACCACCACTCCCTAAGGAAATCAGTGCATCTCTGCCAATCAAATGTTCGCAAAGGGACAAAATGCACAAAACTTTCACTCTAACTCTCACAAAGAAAACAGTCAAGAGTTCTAAAAACCACATGCAGTTACACACTTCACCCCACCCCCCCACTGTCACTTGGTGTCAGTCCCAAGCAAATTCAGGCAAATTTTTAGCCTTCTCTACCAACCCAAAGAAGGCTTCTTGACCAATGAGTTCCATAGAGACTGTCCCCTCAGATGCAAGTTTCTAGACTCCCAATCTAGTAGCCACCCTGTCTGAGAACCACACAAAAAAATGTTAATAGGTCAATCAAACAGAACTCTCATAATGAGTCATATACATTTCCTGGCCAGGGGCCCAATCTGATGCCCTTCCCACTCTTTCACTCTAAATAAAAGCAAAAATTCATGCACCATACAGCCTGCCTCATCAGAGCACCCAGCAGGAAAGCCTGATTCCAGATAGTCATGAATTTGCATAGCCTGAGTTGAGGAAAACAAAATGCAGTATTAATGCAGAAGGAAGAATTACTCCTAGTGGTGGAGACTGCAACCCTCACACTTCCCCCAGTTACGGAAAGGATAAGGAATGACCCAAAAGATGTATCTTGGTGGAAATGAATAAGCACCTGCTCCCAAATGTATTTACTATCCTTAAAACTTCTCACACAGGGTATGAGCAGCTATGAATCCAACACCAGGAGCAAGGGATCAGATACTCACTCCCAGGTTGCATCCCTGAAGATAGCAAGGCAAAGTTGACTCTGATCTGTTCCCAAGTGGAACAGAAACTGGCCACATACACAAGGGCTATACCTCCAAATCTTGCCAATAAAAAAGAAAAAGAGCTTAGGGATAAGAACCCAGACTATGAAAAAAGTCAACTAAGTCCCAAAAAGGAGGTCAGGCCTAAATTATAGTGATATATTCTTCTCGAAGGCAAACTAGGGATCTACCCTGACAATTAGACTACTCAAGCAAAGATGACTATTAAGTCCCCACGTCCCCCTCAGAGTGTGCCCCGTTGCAAAATCACCAAGCTTCTAAAAGGATACCGCCCCAGGGCACCGGCTTGACGAGTTAGTTGCTCAGAAGAGGCCATTTCATAAAACAAGCCTTCGTCCACATGCGAAAAGTCGGGGTTTCCAGTTTATAGATGTAAAATCGATCCCAAAGGGAAAAAAAAAAGTTTGAGGGAGTTGGAAAGCACAGAATTGCCACGCCTAACCCACCTAACAATACTGAAAGGCCAAAGTGGTTAGGAAGGGGCCCCTCCTGTACCCACGAGTAACTATACCCATCAGTAGACCCACGCCACACAATACTAAAAGATCCCAGCCCAAGAAATTTCCAAGGGCCCCGTTACCTTCCGCTCGGGAGCATTCATCGAGAGGGAACACGACGGTGGCCTTGGGGGGGGGTGGGGTTCAGCCCCCACCTTTTCCCTTTTCCCTTGCTCTGACAGACTTCTGAAGAGGAAGTGGGGAAGTGGCGAAATCTTCCCCGCTCCATGATCCGGCTTGTGCCCGTCACTTCCCAATTTCCGTTCGGCGCCAGGCCCAGGAGCCCAGTGGAAGGCGCGCCCCCGGTACCCTCCCAAGTCTCTCAGGCGCGTCCCCGGCCCCGTAGCTCGGCTCGCAGTGGCCGCCGCACCCACCCAGAGCCGCTTCCTCCCATTTGGTTAATGGTGCCTGGCCCGCACGGGAGGAGGGTGGCTCTACCCAACGCGCCCCCAACACCTCCGGCCTCACTCCCGCGGACTTCTCCCAGCCCCACCGCCAACCGCGCAGTGACCGACCCCCGGGAAAGGGGCGTGGCTAACAAGCAGAGTGCCCCGAGCGCGCCCGCGCCCGCGCGCCCGTCTCCACATTACCTTTCACCACGTCACACTCGATGACGCGTCCGCGGCGCTCGAAGAGGCTGCGCAATTCCTGGCTCGTGCACGCAGCCGATACATTGCCCACGAATATCTTCCAAGTGTTAAGAGGCCGTGGGCGCGACATCTCCACCACGAGCGCGCGCCCCGGCCGCAGCTCGTGGCCATGCAGGGCCTCGATGGCGCGCAGCGCGCCCGCGTTCTCGCGCATGTGCACGAAGGCGAACTGTTTCATGACGGCGCAGCTCATGACCGTGCCGTAGGGCGCAAAGAGAGCTGCTAGCTCCTCCGGCGTCGTATCCGCCCCATCGACGTTTCCCACGAATATCTTCATTTTGCCGCCGCAGCCGCCTTCCCGGAGAGCCTGGACCTCTCCTCCAGCGACAGGCGAAACGTCTGACCCGCCGGCAGTCCTCCCCAGGAATGGCTGGCGACGGAGAACCCCGCCGCGCAGGCGCTCTGACCTAGCCAATCGGAGCCCAGATCCCGCGTGCCCTGCAGCCAATCAGAGAGGCTGAGAGAAAATGCACTCAGGCGCAGCCAATCCCAGAGGGCCTGGAGCCCGCTCGTTAGCGGAGGGGGTGGGAGAGGGACGACTGCGCGCGACCAACCGCCACTGCCGGGGGGAGGGGGAAGAAGGGCTGGAGAGGGGGATCCGCGTGCGAGGAGCGCAGTGGCTGCAGAGAGGCCTAGTCAGTGAGGCGGCCTCTGGCCTGGGTGGGGCCGAGATCGGCGGGCCCCAAGAAAAAACTTTGTTCAGTCGGAAGTCAGAGCCCCTCCCATTCTGGCAACCTAGGCCAAACACGCGCCTAGAGGTGGCAGCGAGTGTCCACGGGAAGGCCCAGCCTGGCGGGAGAAAACAGGACAGACGCCTTCCTTAAGCAAACGACTCCCAGGACTGCCACCTGTGGTCTGAGGGGACCCTGAGAGGCATTTGCCCTGGAGAAACCCTCGTGCCATTAATTTATTCTTTGGAAACGCATTCCTTGAGGTTGCTGAGGTCCTGGCAGAGGCTGGAGACGTTGAAAAATCAGTAAGAGCCTCTCCCTTTTATGGACTTTCCAAACGAGGAATGAGATATATATCTCTGTGTATGTTTGAAATTTTCCACAATAGAAAGTTTAATAAAATAGGAAATTAAGTCAAAAGAACGGTCCTTGAGAGGGTAAAAATTGAGCCTTTAAATAGAAGAAGAAAAACTTCAAAACTGACGGTTGTACGTATGTAAATAAAAAGGTTTTGCATGGCAGAAGACGTCAAAAACAAGAACATGTGACAAGTTCAGGGAAATGCTTGCTTACAAGTTCATGCTACAAATTTTATTGAGAACCTACCCTGTGGGGCAGGACCAAGGATAAAGCAGTAAACAAAAAGTGACAAAAAATCCCGACCTTGGAGCTTATATTATGGTGGGGAGAGACAGATAATAACAAGTAAAACATTTAGCCTGCTAGGTAGTGATAAAGACTTGAAGTAACTGAGGGAGCAGACAAGCCATCCTCTGGGGGGAATAATTCCAGCGTGAAAGTACATGTCAGGAAGTCCTGGGGCAGGAGCATGTCTGTCCAAGGAATCACAAGCTAGTATGGCTGGAGGGGGGAACAGAGTGAATAATAGAGCGTAAGGATGGGGAGGAGGTGTAGAACCTTGTGGGCCATTGAAGTAATTTTGGCTTTCACTCTTAGACCGGAAGTCTAGAGAGCAGAGGGGTTCATCTGATATGACTTATCTTTCATAGTTTTATAAGTATCATTCTGGCTGCTATTGAAATGGGTAAAAACAAAGAGAAAACAGTCATTTGCTCAGAACAGTTATCACTATGGCAAAAATCCAGGAGAGAGGGCCTACCCTGGAGGTCCAGTGGTTAGGACTCCGCACTTCCCCTGCAGCAGGCTTGGGTTCAATCCCTGGTCGGGAAACTAAGATCCCTTATGCAGCATGGCCAAAAAAAAAATCCAGGAAAGAGATGATGGTGACATGGAGCAGGGTGGCTGCAGCAGAATTCAGGGGAAGTGCTCAGATTTGGATATAGTAGTTTGAAGGTAGAGCCAACAGAATGTGCGATCGGATGTGAGTTGTGAGAAAAGTCAAAGATGACTCCAGGTAAATGGAAACATGGAGTTGCCATTTATTGAGATAGGGAACATTGTGGATGACCAGGACATAATAAGTTGTTTTTTTGTTTTTTTGGTTTTTTGTTTGTTTTTGGCCATGCATCGCCACCTGTGGGATCTTAGCTCCCTGACCAGGAATCAAACCCAGGCCCACAGAAGTGAAAGCATGGAGTCCTAACCACTGGACTGCCAGGGAGTTCCCTGGACATAATAAGTTTGAGATGCCTCTAAGTCATCAAGTGGAGATACCAATGGACAATTAGATATGTGTCTGGAGTTCAGGGCAGAGGTCTGGGCTGAAGATACAAATTTGTGAGTCTAAAGAGTTAATATCTATACTGTACAAAGAACTCCTACAAATTGATAGGAAAAAAAGATGAGATAAATATGCCAAGGATGCTAACTGGTAATTTTATAGGAAAAGAAGTACAAATAGCCAATAAACAAGAAACTTCATTGCTCGTCAGGGAAATGCAATTTCCTGAGAGAATGAGAACGTTTTCGCCCCTCAGATGTGCAAAAAATTCAGAAGATTTATATCTGTTGGTGGTAAGGGTGTGAGGAAATTACACTTACAGATTGTATCAATGAACTACATATGTAGTGTGAACTCCACATCCTTCTTGGTAAGTATTCTGCCAATATCAAAACTTTAAATGTAGTGAGCTGGGATTTCCCTGGTGGTGCAGTGGTTAAGAATCCGCCTGCCAGTGCAGGGGAGATGGGTTCGATCCCTGGTCTGGAAGATCCCACATGCCATGGAGCAACTAAGCCCATGAGCCACAGCAACTGAAGCCCACACGCCTAGAGCCTGTGCTCCACGGCAAGAGAAGCCAGCACAATGAGAAGCCCATGCACCACAACAAAGAGTAGGCCCCACTCACCATAACTAGAGAAAGCCTGCACAGCAATGAAGACCCAACGCAGCCAAATAAATAATTATTAAATAAATAAATGTAGTGAGCCTTTAATATAGTAATCCTGCTTTGGAAATCTAGCCTACAGAAAACTCATCAATAAGGATGTTGGTATAAATTTATTTATTGTTGCATTGTTTGTAGTAGCAAGCAGTGGAAGCAACCTGAATGTCTATAAATAAGGAAATATTGACTTATGATGGAATATTATGTTGCTATTAAAAATAGGTCAGGGGACTTCCCTGGCGGTCCAGTGGTTAAGACTCTGCACTACCACTGCAGGGGGCACAGGTTCCATACCTGGTCAGGGAACTAAGATCCCACATGCCCCGAGGCCAAAAAAAACCCTCTAAAAATAAAAATAGGTCAGAATCTATTGACATGGAAGGGTGACCATAATTTAAGAGGGAAAAAATGTAATTATATAACATTACGTCTTTCTAAGCTGTAGGTGAAAAACCCTCAATATAAAACACATACATTTTTTCAGCAAAGAAAAGTAATATCGGTTACCTCAATGGGATGAGATGGGGGTTAATTTTTTTATGCTTTTCTGTATCATTAGACTTTCAACAATGAGCATCTAATTCTTTTATAATTTAAAAAAGTACACTGTAAGGGGGAAAAGAGGGGCACTCTGATACATTCACAAATCCAAACTGCTGGCACTATTCTCAGAGCAGGGTATCAGCAGGCCTCTGGACACCCAGGGCACATAGTCTTTTAAAAGGATTCGTGGTGGCAGTTCCATGTTTGTTCCAAAAAATCCTGGGTTTAGAGTCAGAACACTGCAATAGAAATATAATGTGAAACCCATATGTGCTTTTAATTTTTCTGGTATCCACTTTAAAAAATAAAAAGAAACAGGTAAAATTAACTTTAACAATGTATCTTATTTAACCCAATGTTTCTAAAAAAATATTCTTTCTTCATGTTATCAATATAAAAATTCTTGTTAAGATATTTTACATTCTTTTCCTTCAACTAAGTCTTTGAAATACATTGTGTATTGTACACTTACAGCACATCTCAATTTGGACGGGCCACATTTCCAGTGTTCAGTATGTAGCCACATGTGGCCAGTGGCTGCCATCTTGGCTAGTGCAGGCTTAGCCCTCTTCTTGAAATGGCCTTTAGATCCTGAAGAGACATCCTTTGGAAAAGCGAAACTTCAACGTTGGGGATACATGTGATTTTTTAAAATAGCCCTATATTTTTCAGAGCCAAGTGTGAGGAATGAGGATTAGCAGGAAGATCAAGCTCAGAAATATCCATCAACAAATAGTGTCAGAGCTGCCAAGGATTCTTCAGGATGAGCCAGGCCAGGCCAGGCTGACCCAAACCCTTTAAAGATCAGAGACTCAGCGACTTCCCCGGTGGCGCAGTGATTAAGAATCCGCCTGCCAATGCAGGGAACACGGGTTTGAGCCCCGGTCTGCGAAGATCTCACATACCGCGAAGCAACTAAGTCCGTGCGCCACAACTACTGAGCCTGTGCTCTAGAGCCCGTGAGCCACAGCTACTGAAACCTGCACGCCTAGAGCCCGTGCTCCACAACAAGAGAAGCCACTGCAATGAGAAGCCTGCGCACTGCAACAAAGAGTAGCCCCCGCTCACCACAACTAGAGAAAACTCGCACGCAGCAACGGAGACCCAATGCAACCAATAAATTAATTAATTTAAAAAAAAAAAGATCAGAGACTCAGAGTATCCATTAAGGCTGCATCAAAAATACTTCATTGTTTGTAAGTAAAATAATAAATGATAAACTAAATTAGGTTCTAATTATAAACACATTTTTCACCTACAAGGACATCTCAGTTAATTATACTAACAAACCAAAAACTTTTTGGTTTAGTTGGTGACTGTAGTAGGCCAAAGATATCAGTTCCTAATCCCTAGAACCTGTAAGTATTACCATATTTGGAAAAAGGGTCTTTTCAGATGTGATGAATTTAAGGATCTTGAGATGGCGAGATTATCCTCGATTACTTGCTTAGGCCCTAAATGCAAGTACCTGTATCCTCATAAGAGGGAGACAGAGGGAGACTTGGCACAAATACACAGAAGGAGAAGGTGATGGGAAGACAGAGCGGGGAGAGTTTTAAAGATGCTGGCCTTGAAAGTTGGAGCGATTGGCCGTGAGCCAAGGAATGCCAGCAGTCATCAGAAGCTGGAAGAGGCAAGGAATGGCAAGGATTTTTCCCTAGAGCCTCCAGAGAAACTGTGGCCCTGCTGACACCTTGATTTCAGCCCAGTAGTACTAATTTTTGACTTCTGGCTTCCAGAACTGTAAGAGAATAATGATCTATTTTAAGCCACCCAGTTTTTGGTAATTTGTTACAGCAGCTATGGGAAACGAATAGAGTTGTAAATTGTTTTTTTAACAACACAAATGAAGATATTTTCACAGCATGGACTCATATTATCTTGTTCCAAACTTTTCCCCTTTCGACCCCCTTCCTTCCTGCTCTCCACCCTGTCCTATGTAAGGGTGTGAAAAGCGGAGGCTTGGGGCTGTGGTAGCAGTCACCCTGCAACCAAAATGGGAGGGGGGTGCTAAGAGAAACGTACAGGTCAGGGTGACACAGTGTCCTGACACCACTGAGCCACTGGACCAGCTCTGAATCCTCAAACCTCCAGACTGCTTATCTTATGAGATAATTAAATGTCTTAATTGCTTTGACCCCTATTAGGACTCTTGCTACTTGCAGCAGAATTCATCCTAATATAGAATTCAACAGACAGTATCAAAACTGCAAGTAAGAAAAAGCAGTACATTTCCCTGGTGATTAGCAATAAATTGATTTGCTAATAATCAGGGAAATGCAAATCAAATCACCTTGATTTATCACCTCACACCTGTCAGAATGGATAGCATCAGAAAGAACACAGGGAATTCCCTGGAGGTCCAGATGGGTGGTGGGAATGTAATTTGGTGCAGCCACTGTAAAGAACAGTATGGAGGTTTCTCAAAAAATTAAAAATAGAACTACCTCATGACCTAGCAATTCCACTCCTGGGTATATATTGGAAAAAAAACAAAAACACTACTTGGAAAAGATACACGCACCCCAATGTTCACAGCAGCATTATTTACTATTGCCAAGATATGGAAGCAACCTACGTGTCCTTCAACAGATGAATGGATAAAGAAGACACGATATATATGTACAATGGGATACTACTCAGCCATAAAAAAGAACAAAACTTTGCCATTTGCAGCAACGTGGATGGACTTGGAGGGCATTATACTAAGAAATAAGTCAGAGAAAGATGAATACTGTATGCTATCACTTATATGTGGAATCTAAAAAATACAACAAACTAGTTAATATAACAGAAAAGAAGCAGACTCACAGATACAGAGAACAAGCTAGTGGTTACCAGTGTGGGGGGGGAGGGGCAGTACAGGGCTGGGGAAGTGGGAGGTACAAACTATTGGGCGTAAGACAGGCTACAAGGATGAAGTGTATAACACAGGGAATATAGCCAATATTTTGTAATAACTTTAAATGGAGTTGAGAACTGAATTATTGCCTGCCATATCAGTAAACAAAGGATTTCACAACCATCAGCCATCACATTACACCTGTTTCAGTGAGCCCAGACTCTTGCATCTTCCCATACATAGACAAGTGGTAAATTTCTTAACTTGAGATATCTGGTTTTCTTTTATTATCAAGTAATCTTTTGAGGTTCTGACTACATTGGTTCTGTTGCAAAAACTCCTATATATCCTGGCTCTTCCCCCTTTCTCTTTGGAGCAGTCTCTCAGAGTTATTTGAGATGCTATCTCATGGGCTTGAAGTCCTAAGAATGTCTGCCGAATAAAATATAACTCTCAGGAATTCCTGGCGATCCAGTGGTTAAGACTCCAGCTTTCATTGCTGAGGGCGTGGTTTTGATCCCTGGTCAGGGAACTAAGATCCCACAAGCCTCGTGGTGCGGCCAAAACAAAAAAGGAAAAACATAATTCTCAACTTTCAGATTGTGCGTTTTTATTTTATTTTTCCAGTCGACAGAGTATAACCTTTAAAAACTGTATAAAAATAAATTTTAAGAAGTATTTATATTAAAAAAAAAGACCAGGGGGACTTCCCTGGTGGCGCAGGGTTAAGAATCAGCCTGCCAAGGCAGGGGACACGGGCTCAAACCCTGCCAGGAAGATCCCACGTGCCATGGAGCAACTAAGCCTGTGCGCCACAGCTACTGAGCCCACATGCCACAACTACTGAGCCAGCACACCAAGAGCCCATGCTCTGTGACAAGAGAAGCCACTGCAATGAGAAGCCCAAGTATGGCAACCAAGAGTAACCCCTGCTCACCGCAACTAGAGAAAGCCAGCATGCAACAATGAAGACCCAACGCAGCCAAAAAAAAAAAAGTGGTTGAGTGGGACTCCGTGCTCCCAATGCAGGGGGCCCGGGTTGAATCCCTCGACAGGGAACTAGATCACACATGCATGCCGCAACTAAGAGTTTGCATGCCGCAACGAAGGAGCCCGCCTGCTGCAAATAAAACCCAGCAGAACCAAATAAATAAATATTTTTAAAAAGACCAGTTTCACACCTTAAAAAAGAAAAAGCAGTACAGTTGGGACTTCCCTGGTAGCGCAGGTTAAGAATCCGCCTGCCTATGCAGAGGACACGGGTTCGATCCCTGGTCCGGGAAGATCCCACATGCCACGGAGCAACTAAGCCCGTGTACCACAACTACTGAGCCTGTGTGCCACAACTACTGAAGTCTGCGCGCCTAGAGCCCGTGCTCTGCAATAAGAGAAGCCCACGCACCGCAATGAAGAGTAGCCCCCGCTTACCGCAACTAGAGAAAGCTCACGTGCAACAACGAAGACCCAATGCAGCCAAAAATAAATAATTTTTTTTTAAAAAAAAGCAATACAGTCATGTTGTCTAAAAATATGGAGGTAAATTCCAGAAGAAATGGCTAAAGGAGTTGAAATCTCTTACCTCTAGAAAGTGGATTCAGGAAGAGATGGGACAGAAATTGCTCTTTTTCATTATAAGCATAGTAGTACTATTTGACTTTTTAAGTTGTGTACCTATGTTACTTAGATAAAAATCAAAATTTAGGAAAAAAAAAAATTAGGACTTCCCTGGTGGCGCAGTGGTTAAGAATCCGCCTGCCAATGCAGGGGCCACGGGGTTAAGCCCTAGTCTGGGAAGATCCCACGTGCCACAGAGCAACTGAGCCCATGTGCCACAGCTATTTAGCCTGTGCTCTAGAGCCTGTGAGCCATGCAGCCAAAAACAAATAAATAAATAAATAAATTTTAAAAAATAAAATAAAAATTTATTAATTTTCAAAGTACTTTATTTTTTGGCGTTGGGTCTTCGTTGCCGCACACGAGTTTTCTCTAGTTGCAGCGAGCAGGGGCTACTCTGTTGCGGTGCACTGGCTTCTCATCTCGGTGGCTTCTCTTGTTGTGGAGCACGGGCTCTAGGCGCACGGGCTTCAGTAGTTGTGGCATACGGGCTCAGTAGCTGTGGCTCGCGGGCTCTAGGGCGCAGGCTAAGCAGTTGTGGTGCACGGGCTTAGTTGTTCCGCAGCATGTGGGATCTTCCCAGACCAGGGCTCAAACCAGTGTCCCCTGCATTGGCAGGCGGATTCTTAACCACTGCACCACCAGGGAAGCCCTCTACTGCTTTTTTAATGTAAATGATTTTTTAATATTGAGATATAGGGAATTCTCTGGCGGTCCAGTGCTTAGGGCTCCACGCTTTCACTGCTGAGGGCCAGGGTTCAATCCCTGCTCAGTGAACTAAGATCCAAGTCATGCAGCGCAGCCAAAAAAAAAGAGATATAATTCATACAACATAAAATTCACCCCTTTAGTGTATAACTCAGTGGTTTTAGTATATTCACAGGGTGGTGCAACCATCACCACACTAATTCCAGAACATTTTAATTAATCACCCCCAAAAAGAAACCCTATACTTATTAGCTGTCACTCCCCATTCTCCCCTTCACTCATACCCTGGTGACCACTAATTTTTCTGGCTCTGGATTTGCCTATTCAAGACATTTTATATAAATGGAACAATACAAATATATGGCTCACATGTCTGGCTTCTTTCACTTAGCTTAATGTTTTCAAGATTTATCCACATCGCACCTTTTTTTTTTTTTTTTAATCTAAAATAATTTCAAAATAAAGCACTTTCAAAAATTGACTTTAGGGCTTCCCTGGTGGCGCAGTGGTTGAGAGTCTGCCTGCCGATGCAGGGAACATGGGTTCGTGACCCGGTCCGGGAAGATCCCACATGCCGCGGAGCGGCTAGGCCCGTGAGCCATGGCCGCTGAGCCTGCGCGTCCGGAGGCTGTGCTCCGCAACGGGAGAGGCCACAACAGTGAGAGGCCCACGTAAAGCAAAAAAAAAAAAAAAAAAATTGACTTTAGGGTCACGATTTTTAGCTAAAATGTGTAATTTTTTTTTAAAGTTTGTAAACAGTCGTAGAATAGTTTCAACGTATTTATAAGACTTAACAGGGGGACTTCCCTGATGGTGCAATGGTTCAGAATCTGTCAATGCAGGGGACACAGGTTCGAGTCCTGGTCCGGGAAGATCCCACATGCCGCAGAGCAACTAAGCCCGTGAGCCAGAACTACTGAAGCCCATGTACCTAGAGCCCATGCTCAGCAACAAGAGAGAAGCCACTGCAATGGGAAGCCTGCGCACTACAGCGAAGGGTAGCTCCCGCTTGCCACAACTAGAGAAAGCCTGTGTGCAGCAATGAAGACCCAAAGCAGCCAAAAGTCAGTAAGTAAATAAATTTATTTTTTTTTAAAAGGATAGGGATGGGCTTCCCTGGTGGCGCAGTGGTTGAGAGTCTGCCTGCCGATGCAGGGGACACGGGTTCGTGCCCCGGTCCGGGAGGATCCCACATGCCGCGGAGCGGCTAGGCCCGTGAGCCATGGCCACTGAGCCTGCGCATCCAGAGCCTGTGCTCCGCAGTGGGAGAGGCCCCAACAGTGAGAGGCCCGCGTACCGAAGGAAAAAAAAAAAAAA